>NW_015440969.1:245710-247614 GCF_000150705.2 Paracoccidioides lutzii | reverse complement strand
AGTCACATGCCGAAACTAAGTCTGGGGGCCGCGGAAATGTCTCTATGTATACTTATATATACATGATAGTTCATTTGAACCATGAGCAGTGGGGGTGAGGTGAAGAGGGGGAGGGGGGGGGAGGTGAGAGGAGCAAAGAGGAGCAAAGAGGAATGAAGGGGAATGGAGAGGAGTGTAGAGGCGAAATGAGGGCAAGAGACCTCAGGAGGATTAATTAACTGAACGATGGTTGGATTAGCAGACACGAATTGAATGGACATTGAAACGATATGATACTTTTAACTACATCGATGGTGAATAGCCTGGCTGGTGTTATTGAAAATTTAATACTGGGATATTAATCCCCTCCCTCCTGCAATCCCACGGATGGATTCCTTGCACAGAGTGGTCATTCTGCTTCAG
Source organism: Paracoccidioides lutzii (assembly GCF_000150705.2). Classification (NCBI taxonomy): domain Eukaryota; kingdom Fungi; phylum Ascomycota; class Eurotiomycetes; order Onygenales; family Ajellomycetaceae; genus Paracoccidioides; species Paracoccidioides lutzii. The sequence continues at coordinate 247,212 of NW_015440969.1, read as the reverse complement.
GTACAGTGCCCCGGGGGACTGTCCTTCATGTGGCTGTGTCTCCAGGGGTTCACTCAGGGATGTGACAGGGGCTCTTCCGTTGACCCTGGACGGTGATCCCCAGTGGGAAATTTCCTTCATGAAACAAAGCGTGTTATCAGGGGATCCCTGTCTCCCCCATTTGATATCATACAATCATGCTTATATAAAAATATCGGGGAAGAAAGTTAAGTTATTGTATTATCGGTAGATTAACAGCGTGCCTAATTAGCATTGTTCTCCAGATGGAGGTTTGATATCGAGATGGTTATCGATTACTGACTGCCTGCTAGTCCAGTTTCGAATCGTCTGAAGATTTCGAGGCTCCACTTGGCGGTCTTATGGGCGTGGGACAGAGCCATTGAGCCGTAGAGCCATAGAGCGCTGATCGTGCCTCCATCTCTGCTTCTCTCCCCTGTGACCAGATCCTTCAGCGAATGAACGCTAGAATTGATCGTAGCCTGGGATACAGGAATGTTTTTAAATGCGGGCCTCATACAACCCTGTGCGCAAAAAGCCATTAGAGCTCTAGAACTCTCTGAGAGAACGACGAGAAGGATCTGGAGAGGAAGGTCTGTAGGGAGAGCTAATTGGGGCTTAACCCAGAAGTCGAGTTAGCAACCACTGTTGCAATGTTGCAAATAGTATACTAGTCGTTCTTTAATCGGGAGTTTGAACCCACTACTTCGTCTTGCACGCTACCAAGATTGCATGCCGGCTCTTCTCTTTTCTTTTCTTTTCTTGTTTCTCTTGTTTTTCTTTTCTTTTCTTTTCTTTTCTTTTCTTTTCTTTTCTTTTCTTTTCTTTTTTCTCTTTTTCTTTTTTCTTTTTTCTTTTTTCTTTTTTCCTTTTTTTTTTTGCGCCCCAAGGAGTATTTTGTGACCGTTTGGGCCACTAAACCCTCTGAACCAGTGCCTGGCATGAGTGGGGACTTTTGGAAGTGCGTGGAGTCGTCCGTCTCAATTGGCCACTGTTCGCTTGGATATGCGCACATGTACCAGTGATAGTCCGTCATCATTCTCTTCTCCGTCTCCATGCCGGGCTCCGAGCTAAGCTTGTTAGCCAAGCGCTAGCATGAATTATTCAATCGTTGGGTCAAAAGCAGTCGACTGTGAATGGAAGCCGGCTGCCAACCCTGTCTGCCGCGTCCGCCTGTCTTCCTGGCTGCCTGCCTATCTATCATCCTGACATTTGCGTCTCGCACACTGCAAGATGACCGTTTGTGTGTGTCAGTCAACTCAGTCAGCGTAAAGCCATCCAGTAACACCGGACAACCCGAAACACAAAAGTGCTTGATTGAACGGCAGTGCCTGAGCAAGGATTATGGAAAACTTTCGCCAGCAGGGTCGCAACCGCATTGGCAGAAGCTTGAAACTCGGGCAACGCCTTCGAGGCCAAAGGGTGCAGGGGTGAGAGTTAATTTTTATTTTTATTAATATGGAATAAAATAAAACCCGGCGTCCTCATGTGCGCATCCTGGGTCG
>NW_015440969.1:241011-241879 GCF_000150705.2 Paracoccidioides lutzii | reverse complement strand
GAAGACCGAAGGGCGGGGGGTACGGCATGGAGGTCTGCTTGGGATTGTGATATTAGATGGGATGGATATGGTGGATTGGTTCAAGGATGGCGTGGGTTATACGGTCGCGTTATTTCTTTTTCTTTGCGGTTTCACCTGCTCGCGTGTTGCTTCATGTTGTTTTGCTTTTTACTTTCCATTTCTTTTTACCAGGAACCAAAGGCTAGAGAAAAAAAAAAAAAAAAAAAAAAGGGGGGGGGGGGGGGGAAGAGTGGATTATTCGATGTTGGGGCGTTTGAAGTTTGAGAAAAGGGCTAAACAATAATGACAGGAATATGGTATACGGGGTATCATTTGCGTGTAGGGAGATGTTTGATGATGTGGATTGCTTTGTAATGTTAACACCAATGGAAGCATGTACCACAGCATCATGAAACCAACGTTAATTCGGGAAGCGTGATGAGCCCGTAATTGAAATGCATGAACCGAGAACGCTACAAGGGAATTGTGAAATGTATTGGAGGTTGGCGCATGTCGAAAGGAAATGGGAGGCGAAGAGAATGTGTGAGTAGTTGACAAATCCGCCGGACTCTTTCCCTGCTTGTTACCCGACACAGCGAGGAATGGGCAAGTTCTTTTACGTCATAGTTTTCTTTTCGCTACCTGGTCCTCTTAATGTCTATTTATCAGGGGTAGATGTTGACGTAGGATATGATGGGTCCACTCGAAAGAGCCAAAGTGAGAACGATACAAGCTCTTCAACCAGTGCGCTCACGCGCCCTGGATCCGCAATTCTTCGAAATTCCCAGACACCACTTTCCTGTCACGACCTGCTCTCCCGTTTACACGAGCAACGGGGTATCCAAAAGCATCATAGGGGAGAAACTGA
>NW_015440969.1:127933-240992 GCF_000150705.2 Paracoccidioides lutzii | reverse complement strand
CGCGCGTGCAGAGGGTTATGAAGCCTGCGCAAAAGATGCAGCTGCAACTGCAGCAGAGGGAGAGGGGGGTGAATAAGCGGCGCAGAGATATTTACGAAGATGATAGCGATAGTAGCAGCAGTGGTGGTCGCGAGGGAAAGGTTGCGAGGGAAGGCTACATGTTCTCGACACCGAAAAGGCGCCGGCGCGCCCCCGCTGAGTTACCACTTGGTCTTGTCCGGGCGGATTTTCAGTCGCTGGAGTCCCCGGGGGCCCCGCGACTGCCTTCGCCACATTCATCGGCTGATGTTCCTGTTTCTGTGTCTGTGTCGCGAGATGGTGAAGGAGGCGTTATTGGCCATCATGTCTTGCGATCGGAGAGTTGCGATGGTAAAGTCGATGCTGGCGACGGTGGTCATGACTCTAATACCACTTCGTCAGACCCGCAGTCAGACTGGACGAGTGAGGATGATAGGAAACTGGTGGAGCTTGTGCTGGAGAAACTGAAGCTGTCGAAGCGGGATTGGAGTGAGTGTGCACGCAGGATGGGGAAGGATAATGATAGTGTGGGGAGGCGGTGGAGGGCGCTTGTTGGGGAGGGGAATGTGGGCCTGCGAAGGGGGAGAAATATCGTTAGGAATCGGATTCATGAGAATTGGAGGGGTGGTACTTGAAAGTTTTTTTTTTTTTTTCTCTTTTTTTTTTTTACTTTTTCTCTATTTTCTCTTTTTTTGGTCTGGAATTTTGTTGGTTTCATTTTGTATTTCTGTTTCTTTCATTTTGCGTTCTAGGGTGGGCAGAATCTTGAGCTGATATTTTATTTTTTCTTTCCCTGATCTATAGATTCTTTTTATTCTATCTTCCTCAAATGCTTTACTTTGATATGTTTTAACCTTAGATATATTCGTTCTATCAATTTCAGGCGCGCTGGGAATTTGGGCTGGCTGGCCATGGGGGAGGAATTGCTACCTGTTTGCTGTCGGGTTCTTGAGTGTTGCGATGGGATTGGGATTGGAATGTTTCTCTGGCGCTATGTTTTCCCCCTATCATCATCATCATCATCATCATCATCTTCTTCTTCTTCTTCTTCTTCTTCTTCTTCTTCTTCTTCTTCTTCTTCCTCTTCTTCTTCTTCCCATTGAAATCTTTTGGTTTATCTTGACTTTGCTCTTACTCTCTTCTCCACCGATCGATCCCTGGTTTCGCGTCCCGTGGCTCCCCGCTCCCACTTCCGCTCCCGCCTCCGCCTACCACAACCAACCACGCCACAAATACAGCTCTATTCATCTATCTAGACATCTACGTCAAACAAACCGCGAAGGGGAAAAAAAGGTGCCACAAGGCATGTCCATGTCCATTTGATGCTTTCCCACTTCGCCCTTTGTCATCATATCCTTTTGTTAGATATATTACCTTTGTTCCCAGATGGCATCCTTTTCACGTCATATTTCAGCAAACTTTCTCATCTTGTTTTTCTCTTCGCAGACTGTCCTTGTTTGGCGTATTGTATTTTATCTAGTTCTTCCTTTTTTCTCTCTTCTATCCATGTATTTTACTTCCAAGGACGGGGGCTGGATCCCTCTCACGGGCCCCGATCTTCTTGACACTGAGTTGTCAGCTTTTGTTCTCGATACTCCGTGTAGACGAGGAGAAATGAAATATATATATAAATTATAAACAAAGTTCTTTCAAACGCGGTCTTTTTAACCGCCGTATCCAGATATCGTGTATACTCTTTCTGCCCCGGCCTCCTCTGGCGTTAAAATGTTTGTTGTCTGGATGATGCGATGATGTCCCAAGGTCATTTTCTATGCCCATTCAATTAGCGGGCATTGATCATACCCTCGAGGATAATGATGATTAGCTGGATGAATGGAATCTAGTTACCAGAGTAGATCCCCCGGCGCGTATGGATAGTCCTCCAACGCATGAAATATGCACAAGAGAATCCATACCCCCAGTATGGAGGTTAAATACGTTTCAATTCTTCACCAGAGAGAGGAGAAGGTAAGTTGTACCTGTCCTCCAGCGAGTGGGAATAGTGAGTGGACTATATAGCTAGCTCATTCCCATCACCCGGCCTGCACTCCGGGGGTGGCTTTGAGAATCCCCTGGTGGTAAATGGGACAATCGGTCCGTTCGTGCCATGGAGCGGTGCAAGAGGGCCAGTGGTGAACAATTGGTGGAGAAAGGAGGGCAAATCATTCCCAAATATCTTAACGAATGTCTTTCATATTATTCCATCTGTTAGATATAATTCCACATCTACTCTACTCAACTAAGAACCCGTGGGGACCTATATCGGCGTGGGGCATATTTATTCTATCCTGTTCCACCTTACTAGATTCGAACCCAAAGAGAGTAGTGTTTGCTGCCATTGTATAGATGCAGCCTAAAGTCCCCGTTCCTGTCTGAGTATCCTTCGAGAATCCTTCGGATAATCGAAAGGCATTTCGCAGGGAGGGTAACCCTAATCACGATTATCTGATATGGTGCTTTTTTGTCTTCCAGCCGTCTATGGATCAGTGCAGCTCTGTGGGTGGGGCAGCGCAAATCGTCCAAGCCAACGTGTCATCAAGAAGACGATTTTGAACTGGCACTCACACTCTATCCATGATCATAAGCACTGCGAGGGAATCCCCTTATGACCATCAACACATCGTTGGTCAGATCGCTTCACCGCCAGAGCCTTTCGCTACCCTAACATCTTCTCCCTGGGGGTTCTATGACCCCTTTAACGACTGGAGTCACCCCAAGTCACCCAGGTGCACGCACACGCCCTTGGATACCTAACATGCCCCCCCTCAATATCGGGAGCAAGCATTTGTCCTCTCTCTAACGGTGTGACGTGATGTTTTTGGGGTGGCGCCACCTATGTCGTCGCGGTATTTGCGCATGAATCCCATGCCGTTTGATGAAGCTCTTGACTATAGGACCGACACCCTTTCGATGGGATGCATCACTGGTTCTCCGATGGGGAAAGAGTGGAATATTGGTCTGAAACCTGGGTAGTTTGCACATAAGCACCCGGTGGTGCTCACCGTATCATTGAGAGATCGTCCTTGAACAGAATCAGTCGTTGACAATTCCACAAGCATGTGCATTGCGGGGAATATTCCGCAACACAAATATCCCGATCTTCCATTGGCACAGACAAACGCTGAAGGGCAAAGTCATCCGTCCTACGGTATCGAAATCGCCATCGATCCGAAATTGACTTGATGTCCAGGAATCATTAGCTTGTTTCTTCTATTACATGTACAAGTATCCGCTGCCATCTAGAGTGACCCATTAATGAGGGAGGCTCACCGACTGTACTATCAGCAGCAAAATATGACCGCAGCCTAGTGGATGATGCTTTTGATACATACCATGCCAGGACCGCATGGAACGGCCCATGAAACATACCCCCTATGGCGGCCCTGCTTTTGTCGTGTCTGGGAGACAGTACGGCATAAGGCAAAAGCAACTTTGACAGCTGACATTATCAATGCCCTTGAAGGCAAGAGGTTCATTACTGTAATAGATGCCGCTGAATGGATCTACCAGTGGCGCGCCTCGACTATCAGTTTCACGGGAAGTAGTGGTTTGCTCGAGCAGAGAGAGTCCGACTTTACAAGGAATCACACAAGAGAAAACCCGTTCCTATCGGATAACCTTATTCTTCCATATCCAGCCGGTTTCGCGCCTGAAATGGAACGGCATCAATGACTCCCAAGCATTGGAGTTTCTGCGACAGAACCATAAACAAAAAATATCTTTCGATCTGTCTGTTCATCAGCGATGATTTTCCTGTAATGCGCCGCTCAGCTCATCACATTGCCCCCATGAACTGGCAACTGATGGTTCATCTAAGAGGATATTTAAACTCGCCTATTGTTTGTGAAATTTAGTATAATGCCAGAATACCCGGGCATTTTCCATGTCCTCCAGCACCGACTGCCAGCTGTGTTGGAGAGTAAGGCCGTTGTGTTCCGCGTAAGATTGTAACATTCCATTAATGATTGAATCCGGGGAACGTGTTATTGACCCATCTACTCGATTCCAAGATTATACGAAACACGGGTACCAGAGGGCTTCCCTGCCACGAAGTGTGTCTGAATAAAAGCGGGTATTCTCAATGAGGTAGTGCAGGGAGGGAGGGCAATGGGGAGTGGAAATGAAATAGTCTTAAAGACCTCTGATATGTACAGACACTGAAGGGCAAAATGTGTCAAGGTGTCCACTTGGATTCTTCGCCTTAACAGAGTATCTATTATACAAACACACCATCCGCTAGGGCCCTCGGTCAAAATATAAAAAAGCGAATGGGTTGTCTGAAAGGCCAATTAAAGGTAGGTACAGCAGTAATATGTTAACAAGAACCTCTAAAACGCCCTGCTTTCGTTGGGCCATTGTTTCGCCATCATTTGGCGAGGAGTACAAATAAAAATGAAAATAAAAATAACCCGCTTCCCATACTCCGAAACGCAGAGGGCCAAATGGCCCCGTGGGCCTGATGCTGTAAAACTGGACCACACGCTGATGGGACAAATGGAAACATACTTCCTAACACTAAGATGAAGCATATCTATGCGGGAGTCATCCGTCAGGACGACTTTTTGATTCCACGGAACACTGAGTCGTTGAATGGAGAGTGTTCTGAACCTGCCTCCATGACTGGAGCGAGGGTCTACCCGCTGAGAGGCGTGTGTAATAATCATGTACAATGCCGCGCAAGCTATGAATACATGACGGGAATGACGAGGTAAAGGTCGACTCACCAGACAAGGAGATGACATGGCAGGGGGGCCAAGCGGCGCGTTATGGGAGGGTCGCAAAGCGAAGGATAAAGTGTGATCTGGTTGACGAAATAAAGAGACAACGCTAAAATCTATATTTGGTGAAATAGCAAGTTAGCTAGTCCATGCGAACAGGAAAGAAAAAAAGAAAAGAAAGAAAGAAAAAAAAAATTGAAGGCCGGGAAGAGGAACAACATAAAAAAAAATCGAATCTCACCGAATTTCATAACTCCCTGCCCTCGTCATATACCTCACCCACTTAACACTGGTGTAGTTACTCTTTTCAAACACCTTCAAATACCTCACCAACAACCCACTACTAGTAAACATAAGCAGACTAAACCCAATACTGAGCGGCGGCCGACTCCACGCCTTCTGCTGCGTCATACTCGTCAGCGTCGCCTCAGCCGTAAGCACATATTCTCTCTGTCCCGAGAAACGCGCAATTTTCCACACGATATTATTGTGCTCCGGCTCGTACTTCGCACGTCCCTGGCTCGTCCGCTCCGTAATCTTCGCCGTGTTGAGTGGCGTCGGGATTCTCACAATGACATTCGTAGCGAACAGTTTCGAGCCGTAGTTGGCCTTTATGGCAATGCTATATTCAACCTTTGTAGTGCCAATCTCCCTCACGATAGGATGGACCTTGAAGGGTAAATTCACATTATCCGTCGCACGGTATCGCATAAGTTCAAATTCTCCATCGGGCGGGACGAAGGAAATAATCCGATCCGCATCGAACCGGCCAAGCTTCACGCAGTGGTGAAACTGGCAGTCCTCCAGCGTAACGCTGCCAGCCGCAGCACGTGTTGCTCTTGCCCTGCCGTCAGATCGCCCGCTGCCGGAAGCATCATTATCGAGGAGTAATCGATCGTTCAGGCCGAATTTGCACTCTGGCATGCCGGTCAGGTATGCTCGCATGATGATCTGACCGTTTACGTCGGCGCGGAGAACGGTGCCGGTGGCAGACATGAGGAGGTTGACGTCCTCGATTACGTCGACAAACGCTTCGTTCTTCCTGTATTTGATATCCGATCGACGCCATGAGAGGGCTCCCGTAGCTTGCATGGTAATCTTGCTGGAATCTGTCGGCGAGTTGGCAATTGCAGACTTGACGCCCTCTGTTGTGATGTACATTTTAAGGGTATCCGTTTCGGTGTTTTGGGGGTATCCAAAGTCAAGAATCTCTGCCAAAAAATTCACGGGGCAAACGCCGTTCAAAATTAGCCAGGGTTCACACTCGACACAAACCACAGCAAAGGATGAATGCATGCAAGCAAGCGGGAAAACCAAAAAAAAGAAGATATAGAAAGAAAGAGAGAAAGAAAAGACACACCATCCAGCAACTCATAAACCAACACAAAATTATTCTTCACAGCCTCCTCATCAAGCTTCCCAAAGTAGCCCTTTCCCAACAATATAAACTTATACAAAAACTCAAACACTAGCGCCGCATTCGCATTGTTCTTGGTCACCGCAACCAGGTATATATTCTCGTGCTTGACATGGCTGAACGTCGTCGATCCCAGCGTTAGGACGGGCGAGCGCACCCGGGGGTTGGAGATGACCTGGATGCGGAATACGTCAGCCAGACGGGAGCGACAGTCGTTGCGGAACGAGCGGAAAATGAGGTTTTCGCCCTTTTGGTTGAAGATCAGAATTCCGGAGAGCATGGTGATTTGGATTTGGCTTATCGTTGCAAAGGGAACATTGTCGGGGGTTGAGATGTTTGTTCAGTGCTGGGGTGGATATGCGATACGGCGTATTATAACTCGTCGGTTTGAGTTAAGTCGTTCGACAGACGATTAATAATAGTCTAGAAAGAACAAAACGGATTGATTAATTTTGTTTTATTTTTATCAATTTTCTCATCGAAGATTTCCAATGAAGCTCTTTCTCTATTTCTACGGTTTTCTGGTATAAATTTAGAGCTGATAACAAGATTTATGTATTACCAACATAGCTAAGGGTGCTTATTGTGTATATATATCTGTTCTTAAATAGATTAACTGCATATATAGCAAATAAAAGTTAAGTGAGACTGAAGACTTTGAGAGAGACCTTACCTCCATTTCAACTTGAATCTGTTTTATTTTTAATTCATTAAATAGAAGCTGAACACTTTGTCAAAAACCAGATACCTCCCTTTTGCAGTGACTTTAATAACTTTGGATTCTGCAGGATTCCAATTACTTTATTTCTTCAAATAATTTAAAAGTATTTTTTTCTATGTCAATAAATGCAGCAGCAGTAGAAACTAGACCCTCCACTGGTTATTAGCCAACAAGGACGGATGATACGCTCTATTGGTCACCCCATTACTCAGGTAATATTCGATTTATCTGCTGGTTTTCCACCAAGATTCGCTACATCAATAGACTCACGAAATCTCCCAGCTAGCACGGAATTACACGAAGGAGTCCAAAAGAGAGCGTGAGGTTCATGCTACAATATCCATTTTGCCGTTTTTGTGGTATAGCAGTCGGGGTGTATATAAATAATACTAGATGTAAAGATGACAAACGACGAATATATCGCCCCCAAAAATGGCGAGGAAACCACCGCCACCAGGAATTAGAAAACACAGAGAGAGGAGGAATAAAGATGGGCATGGGATGAACATGGTAAACAAGCACACAGAACACAATGCGGAGGTGTTTCTAGAAGTCGATAGAGTACTACCCACATCAACCACAAGCAGAATCTAACGGTGAATATAAAAAGAAAAAGAAAAGAAAAAAAGAAAAAAGAAAAAAAGAAAAAAGAAAGAGAAAGAGAAAACCCAGCCGAGAAGAGAAACCTTCGTAGTTCACAACGCCAGTTCACAGGGGAAATAATAAAGCAAGAAACAGAAATGGGATATCATAAATTAATAAAGTTATATCAAATACCAAAAGGAAAGAAGTGGGGGGGGGAGGGAGGGAGGGAGGGAGGAATAAAACAAATCCCATCAGCTCTCCGGCTGGAGGTAATGCTGCTCAGTATTCCTCCCAGCAGTGTCAGCTATGATGTCCGTAGCAAGCGGCCCATCGCTCTCGACAATGCCAACCTTCGGATCCGGAATCTGAATATCAACAGACAGATACCCGGTGCTCCTTAAACTCCAAATCTTCACGCCCTCCTCAACACCCACGGTCTGATTCCAATTCTCCAGCCACTTCTCAATGGAGTTTAGCCGACCCTTGACCCCGGTGAGGCCCAAGTCATCCCAGACCCATCCCGTCACCAACCCCATCGTGCCGTCAAGCCAGTTGCGGGCGCTACAAGGGTCGAATGTCGCGATGAGCTCGTTGTTGACCTTTGCGATTACCGTTCGGAATTCTTGTTCGGGGAGGAGCGGGTCGAGGATTTCTGGGTATAGGTTTGAGAATGTTGGTGCCAGGTCGCCCTTTACCATCCAATCGCGCCTTATGCGGATGATGCGGGTATTTTGGTATTCTGGAGAGGTGATGGGGACGTGCGGGTTCATATGGGGGAAACATGGATGTGAGGGACCCCAGGCTAGTTCATCCGCGACATCGCCCTCCGCACCACCGCCACCGCCGCCGCTGGCACCCGACGAGTGGTTGCCATTGCCAGAAGGGAAGGAAGCGAATGTCTGTGAACGTAGTGATTGTTGTGATGGCACATGGCGGGGATGGTCATGATGGGCTCCACTGGGGGAGTGAGGTTTAATCGAATCCTGGGTTGGTAGGTCTAAAGTTCGCAGAAGGGCGGGGTCCGGCCGACGGATGTTTTTGTGGTCCGCATCTCTCTGTCCCTGGGTTCCCGATTGCTTTGAATCCCTGCCCATGTTGCTGTTCTCCCATACACCGCTTCGTCGATGACCGGGGGGAAGCCCAATGCTAGCACGCCCACTTTCAGTATCCGCGACGCTGCGCTCCACCAGCAGACTTGTAGGACTGGGTTGTTGGCGACTGCGCCGCTGCTCCGGGATAGTCAGCAGAGGGTAAGCGTCACGTTGTGACTCGATATAAGGGGAGGTGTCGGATACTGGAGCAGGGCGAGGGGCGGTGACGATGGTGGTACGCGGAACGTAGTTAATGGGATTCCAGAGCCTAGATGATGGGGGCTTACGGATGCTGGTGCGAACAGTTGAGAAGAGAGAGCGGCCCTGGGAACTACGGCGCTCATGGAAGGGGGTGTTTGCAGGTCTTCGAGGGGGAGGTTGGTATGCGCGTTCTGGGGGTTGGAGCGAGGATGCAGCCGAGGAATTGGCTGTGAAGAGGGGGACGAGGGGGATATCCGTGTAGGGACCTTCTTCAGCCGCCCGCGATGATAGGTTGCGTGGACGGTGTATGGCGTAGGACGCCGTGGTTGTTGTCGGCGAGGAGGAAGAGATGGTGCTGTTGGTGGGTGTTGAGGGCGAAGTTGCCGGGACTGAAGTTGTTGCTGGGACAGAGGAGGAAGCGGGCTGCGGGCGGTGATTGGCGAGGGCCGCAACCGTAAAAGGGGCTTAGGGGCAGGCCTAGCAACAAGCGGCACCAGCATGCCTGCACAACCATGAAGGAAAATAAGATGATACCGGTGATTGACAATGGATGGGGTTTGAACACATGAAAGAAAGGGGGGGAGAATGTAAGGGATAATATGGGGGCCAGGGCGGAAAATAAAAATCAACAAGTTTAAAGAAGAAGAGAGAGAGAGAGGATGATCCGTATAGTTAGTTAGTTCTCCGCATACAGTAAGTAGAACGACAAAGAAGAAGAGGAGTTGCAGGACAATAGAAGCCTATTCACAGAGCGTCCTGGATGAAGATCCGGCAATAAAAGAAGGTCTCCACAACCGTATCCATAACGAGGGTGAGAATGATGCCCAAAAAAAAAAAATGATAGCATTAATCCACACCAAAGAAGCAGAATCCGCGGTTGAACTGAAGCATCGAGTTCAAAAAAACCCGAACCTGTCACGATCACCTCGATCGAGTGGCCGCCAACAATATTTATAAATAAAAAGTAAAATAAACAAGGAAACAGATAAAATACAAGAGAGAAAGCCCACAAATAGCTCCCGTATCAGCTTTGTCTGACCGAATCCAACGATCATCCGTCCGGTCCCTTACCAAGTCGATCTGTGCAGCAAATATATTTATTGATCGGACCACAACTCAGTTTATAATCAGGCCGGTTCTATATGTGGGTGTGGTGTCGGCGGCCAAGCTACTGAGGGCATGGTTTGTTGTTGGAGACGGAGTTCTCTCGAGACTAAAGTCGCAGTAGGGTAAGAATAATAAGAGGTTAGGAGGCCTATTTTATAACATTCGGCTGTGACCCGTGGGCAACAGTCCATTATTTCGCAGATAACTACGGAGTAAAAAGTAAAATAACCTTGGAAATATGCCTGCAAAATTCGTGCGGATGAGCCAGCCCATGCACACATATTCATCATCGCGCCTCCAAAGTCCCAACCAACGAAGCCGAGAAACAACGATTATGAGTTAGATCAATTGCACCGCGCACACACACACACACACACACACACACGAGAGGGAAAAATATTCTGGCCAGGCTGGTTCGGGGACATTTTACCACGATTCTGATTTGTGACGGATCATGGGCCATGGATTGCGCACATCATGAAGGAAGAAAGACGCCCCCCGCCTGGTTTCGAGTCCAATGCAATGCGATGTTCAAACTCCTTCGCTTCTCTCTCTCTCTTTGTGGATTGGGGATATCAAAATCATTTGTTCCTCTGACTCCAACCAGACTCTCTTTCTCCTTGCTTAACACACTGGTCAAGTCGCAGTTGGGTCTCAGTCAGTGATCGCCCATAACACACCCCCCCCCCCCCCCCCCCCTTCCCTGGATGATCAATGAAGTCCCGTCCCAGGCCGTGGCTGGAGTTTCCAAGCAGCATGGATACCCGCATCAGGGGGCCAGTCAAGTATGATTCATGGGCGGGTGAGCCATGGCTGGCTCACGGAATGTAATTCCAACTCTCCCCGGACACCCGCCTTGTTGGACCTGGTACCGAGCCGTCGCCCGCTAACGCTGCCTAGCCAGAAACGTCACGAACTGGGACCCACTCACTGTGCCTGGAGCAAAAAATTTCCAAGCGCGAGATTTCTTTTCCCCTTTTCAGTTTAAAAGCAACCACTGGCAGCAGACTTGTATTTCGATATTAATAATAACCATAAAAATCTGGCAGCTGCAAAGCATTGGATGTAGCCTGCAAGGGTCTGGTTTTGTTTTTAGTGTTTTGTGGTGTCCCACCACGGGCAGAAACATACTGATGATGTATTATTATACACGCATTGATATCAAACAGGAAAAGCATCCGCAAAAACGGCGGCCCTGCATCAGATCCAATTCAATTCTCTTTTTGGAGCTGGGCTTCTAATTGATGATAAGTTCTCACTGACGGGACGACAACGGACACCGTCTGGAGAGAAGCTAGGATTCCCATTCCTGCGGCCTTGGGATCAATAGGATTCCGTTAGCTGCTGCAGGTTGATGTCAATGGGAGGAGGCTCTGGACCGCGGCATGTTTTAGCGGCAATGTTTTTTTTTTTTTTTTTTTTCTTTCTTCCCAACGGTTCAACTGCCCCATCCCCTTTTTCCTTTTTGCAGGTAAATGGTTGCTTTGTGACATCTCCTCTTCCCGGGCATTTAGGACCATGAGTTCTGGCTTAAGCTCAAGTCAGTGCTTAATAAGAATGGCGCCGGTTGTTTCTTTGGCGCATGGCTTGCAGGTTTAAGGTCCAAGGCAAGTTGGCAAGAATGGCAATATTAGTTGTGGGATCGGGATCTTGCTCGTCGGTTTGATTCTGTTGCAATCAGGTCGATTTAGTCGAATCTGCCCAATTGGTTATGTTTGCCCCCATCACCATCACACTGCAACGGCAGAATAGAATTGGGCTGGGCTTTTCGAACTCCTTCCGTTAATTAAAGACTTGCTTTGATTTTGAGCTTGAAGTGGATAGGATTTGCACGTCTGCATCCTCATGCGGGGCCGTTTGATTTCCCCGTTTAGTCCAGGCGACTGAGGTATGTCGAGGTTTTCGGAAGGTCTCATCTTTGCAGGTGACAACCGCGGGATTAAGCAAGTCGGCGGGTTTCAATATATATATATAATCCCAATGCAAGAAGCAGAGATTTTCAAGCCACAATCAAGCACCAACAACGTTGAATCACCATGGAGGTTTCGTATCAAAAATCTTGACTCGACGCATGGCGCTTAAAATCCCCATGAGAAGCCCCATTTTTGACTCTACTAAATCATCGGCAGTAGTCCACTATTTAAGTCTTAAGGTAGCAGCCCCTGAAGTTCCGGCTATGCTCAAGCCTAAGAGTCCCTAGAGCAATGCCTGTCATTACGGGCGTGGAGTATATTTTCAGTGCAGGTTGAAACCTTCTGATACTCCAGAGTTACGTGATCGCAAACGGGCCTGTTTTGATCTTCTCATACCTCCGAGACCAATACAATATCTCGAATATTGCAATCATTATCATTATTGCTTGCGGCCCCAGCATCTATCCTCGCAGAGCTGAAATATAAAAGGGGAAAAACCTTGAATAGAACCACATGGCACATGTTAAACATGAAAATAGAAAATACAAAATACACAAAATTAAAAAAATAAAAATAAAAATAAACCGAAACCGCGAAGAGTAACTATGCTGTGTAAAGTAGTTTGTTTAAATTGAAGAAATTCTATCTTCATCTTGAGAGCAACTTACCACTCCACAAAAGCAGCTGTGGTGATTCAGTCTAAATTTTTATTTTTATTTTTATTTATTTAATTTCTTATTTTTTTTTTTTTTCCTGCTTTCAGAATCTCCTCCCGCTATGTACTTCGTGGTAGAATTGGAGACATGCTGGTAAATTGAGATCTCGTTTCCAATCTACAGCTCCTCAGACAGCCCGAATAGCAAAGTATTTAATGGTTATAGAGTGACGCCGGTTTCATATGCTCCTGGTGATCAGACCCTCGTCTCAAAACATCCTTCGACCCAAATATCCATTATCATTGCCTCTCGAAATGCCTGTTAATTTTTACACATACTAAAAAGAAATCCCCACATATGCCATGCTGTCTCCCGCCAAACAAGAAAGTCAAAGAAATTCGCAATAATAAGCAGGAAAATGGAAAACGACTTGCGAATTTGCATGGGGATCGGGTTAAATTACTGTCTGGGTGATGAATGACAACAGGACAGATGTTCCGGAATATTACCGGAACAGGAATTTCAAGGTAATTATGGGCAGGGGAGAAGAGGGTCAGGGATCCTTATGAATTGATATTAGCCCAGGAGAGTCAGCCCCTGCAAACGAAATCGATCCCCGGGTGTATGGTTAGATGGCATGAGTCTGAGCGAGCAGCTCGTTGGCCCCTCCCCGATGACCAAGGGGTTTGATGAATTGTTGTCTATGGAGGCAATAACATAGACCACCCAAAGCGAAGATAGAACTGCTAGAGAAGTGCTGCATGCATGTGGTCAAGAATTTACAAGGTAGAAGGGGGACCTCATACTGACATTCCTTTGGCCCGCAACACTACTTGTAACACACTCTGCAGCCCTTACAGGCACGAGAACTGGCAAAGGCAGATGAAATCCCATCATTCCCTGGATCAAACACAACTTCAAAACATTTGCAAATCTCTCTGCGCGCCATCGGGCCATTCTGGCTGGGTGTCTGTAGCTTGGTGGTCATCCAGGGCCAACGCCACTGTCGCAGCCAGAAAAAAAAGGGGGGGGGGGGGAGAAGTGGCAAGATGGGGAGCATCATGACTCCGTTTAATGGGAGCTTTGTTCAATTATATTTACAATACGCAAGTCAACTGCTGTAGTTTTCCTTGATTGTGGCGTGCACCTTGGTTCAAAATGTTCTGAGAATATAACAAGTTAAAGATTATTCAGCGCCGCCAACTCTGTCGGAGGACAGAGTGGGAATACCCCTGATCTGGGGGATGGGGACGGGTTGTGCACATCCGGTTCGGAGGTTCCGTTCTACACAGGGCAAATATCAGAATCTCTCTGGCAGAAAGAGGAGAGACGGGAGAGCGTGGGTTAACTAGCAAAATTGATGGAGGTGTTTAAACTGGTTGTTCAATCAGCACTCTGGATCATACTGCAACCGGAATTCCCATGAACTTGCTGGGAATTTTTGAGGACTCATAAGCACTTGTCCGTAATCGACTTTGCATGATCAATATAATGAAGTAACGGCGGCACAGCGGTGGCATGACTCTAGGGGAGCCTGGATTTGGCGTCTTGTGACAGGATGCGCTACAAGGGCCTCACCCTGGAAATACATTGTAACCAATAGCCAGCCATTAACTTTGGTCCTCAGGGGAATCATACTGCCTTCCAGATGAAAGGAAGAAATGCTTCCCTTCTGTGGTTCATGATGGGTGGGGGAATGTCAGATCCTGAGACTTGGAAGTTCCACCACGGAGAGGTTGGGCTAGTCTGACTATTGGGAAAGTGAATCGCCATTCTTCAGGGCTGTTGGTCTTGAAACGTTTTTCGTTTTTGGAACACGGGTAGCTTTATCTCCCCTGAGCATTACCAACGTGTGCACAGAGGGAGTATGGGGCAAATTGAGTGCCCTATCGGAAGCCAGCGCATGGCAGACGCTGATTGACAAACCTCTAATACTCAACATCATGCAAGGCATGAAGAGGGCTTTTCGTAGATGATGTGTGGAGAATCAGTCCCTTCTGGAAATCCAAAAATGGGGTTAAATTCAAGCTCCCGGGAATTGAAGGTAAGATATCCACTGGAAAATGCGCATGATTCCCATGTGCTGCCTGCATGGAAGACGATCAGGGGCAGCCGTGTTGAAAAGAGACAGTGCCGGCCACAGCTACGTGTGGACGGCAAAATATCTCACAAATGATTGAGCAGAACGATATATCTCCTATCCTTTCCCAAGGACTTGTAATCCAATCTTCAGAGGGGCTGCTTACGCCGGTATGTTGAAAGGGTTCTTGAATGGGAGACGTGAAAAGAGAGCAAAGCCATCATAACTAAGCTAAGTTAAGCCCTGATCCGGTCAGGGCTCGGTGGAATCTACCGTGTCTCTCCATAGTGACCGAGCCAGAGATGCAATATGCTTAACCTACTTCCAAGGTTGTTTGAAAAACAGTTTCTTCCCCTGAAGAAACACTGGCATGAACATTTTTGCTCCATCACCTTTTGACGCACCATCCAGTTCAGTAAATGGCGTTGATGTTTCTCTTTCGGTTATGCCCGTGGGCGCGAGGCACTGCGCTGCATTTTCATATTCGATCCACTGGAACTCAGCCATCCAGCCAAGAATATTCACCAGAGTCCTATTGATTCAATTTTACAGATTCTGAATAATGGGATACCGAATGATGCGTTAAGAAGGCTTTGTGCATGACTCGGCGGGTGTCACAACCTGTCATTTGCAAGGCTGTGGGACAATGTGTCCAGCCCAATGTATTGTGATGGAAGAGAAGCCCCATTGAAACAGTACAGAGAAACGGGAAGCCCCAAAAACAATGATGTGGATGATCGTGAAAGAAACTCTTGGAGAAACCGTCGATGATGTTCGCGTGGCGGCGAGACAGTGTGCAAGAAGAAAGAAGCGAACGTAACAATCAATCAAAGCTGGACGGTAAAGAGAAAGAAATTCCAAATTCCGAACTGGACCGCAGATTCCAGCTTAAAGATCAACAGTCTATTATGGTGAACCCAGAATGTGTATTTTCCGATCGAAACGAGCAGCAGTCTCCATTACGGTGGCTGGCATCGTAATTGAAATTGAGGTGCATTCAACGAAACCGTCAAGGTCGCAGAGCACCAAAAGTCTCGTCCCAAAAAGCAGTGGGAAGTTTTTAATGCTAGATGTTTCTGTGAGTAAAACGGCCTGAGAGGAGGCATACCTTTTCACCCCTGGAGGCTGGAGTGGGTATTGCCCATACATATCATAAGATCGCACAGTAGGTCTCTGCTCCAACTTACGTCCATCCCCGTTCCATCCTGAGATCACTTCTCACTCCAATTAAGTACAAACGTTGGCCGGGCATAAAGAATGCAACTCTCTGTTTTAAAATCTACATATATGGTGGAGAATATGTCATTATGTAAAGATATCTATATCCCGTTCATCTGTCTATGTGCAAATATATCCTCGCAAGAGATTGCTAATCTATAGCTCTATACACGCCCAGGCACGGAACAGATCATATACATTAAACCCCAGATCCTCCCCAGTAGAGAACCAAAACAAAAAAATAAAGTAAAATAAAATAAACTCCCAATTCCTTCCTCGAAAGACGCCAAGCAGGTTCGTCAAACACGACTATTTGCCGTTGCCTGCATCCTCCTCAACGCTTCCTTATGCATCTCCTGCAAATTACCATTCCGCATCGCCATTTCTAGCACCGAGTCACGATAGCTCGCCCGACGAGCCGCCTGCTGTCTCCCAAGCTGGTCACGCCGCCTCTCCTTCATCAAGTTGGCACGCTGTGTCTCTACCGCTGCTTCTGGGACATGTTCCTTGGCGATTTCTTCCTTTAAAGATTCACGCCAACGGGCTAGTTTGGCTTCGCGGACTAGCAACGGGTCGGGTGCGTGTGATTGATAATGTTGAGAGTTTCGTAGAGTGGCAGTTATGGGCACGTTGTCGAGAGAGTGAGAGCTTACACATGAAGAGAGACGATGTTGTTGAAATTTTTGAGTTTGCACTTGGCTTTGGGATTGCATTCCTTTGTGCATTTGCTCACGGACGACGGAAAGTGGGAGGTCGTCCGCAGATTCTATAGGGGTGCTGTGGCTGGTTTGATAGTGGGACGAAAGGTTAGATGAGAATCGCTGTGGTAGTGCGAGGGAGAGTTGCCCCTGAGGCCGAGAAACTCGGTTGACCGACGTGGATGAGTAGTTTGAAGGAAGGAGGAGGGATCGATTGCGGATTGCGGTTTCGCGTTGGACCAGGAGAGGGGGGGATGACACCCTTACTCTTCGGACTGGAAAGCTCTTTTCATCTATTTCCTCTATTTCAGGAATCCTACCGGGGGTTCTATATGGGGATAGGGAAAATGAAGCTGGTCTAGATCGGCTGACGTCCACTTGTCTCGGTATGCTGAGCGAGGAGCTGGATGCTGATCGGTCTAATTGATGGACTGATGGTGTTTGCGACCGAATAGTACAGTTAGAAGAGCCGGGGGGTGATAAAGATGGGATGTTGGCTTTCTGTACATTGATACCTGATTTTACGAGAGGCTTGGAAACTGATCCACGTCCGATTTGAGATTTTCGAGGATCTGGATACTTGGTTTCCGATTCTGAGCGGGACAAGTTCCCGGAAGCAGTTTGTTGAAGTTCAGATATTATAACAGGGACGACGGGTTCCTTGATTTCTGCATCCTGTTGTAGATAATCGACATCCTTATTTTCCGGAGCCTCAGCATCGGAAATATGCTTAGCCCATTCATTCGTCCTATACGAGAGTATCACTTTGGACACATGACTAGGGATGTTGTCTACAGACTCTGATGTCAAAAGAGCTCTCGCCGAAAAGGCTGATTGTCGTTTTGATAATCTCATTGATGAACCGTGGATGCGGGAGCTTAGTGATTCCTGAATACCATTGGCGCTGTCCTGCTTATCTGGTGTTTGCTGGTCAGAAACAAGCGCGTCGACAGGATGGTTACTAGTGACTGAAGAACGATTAGAAACGGATTCTGCGGCACCAGCTGCTCCCGCTTGTTGATCTAGCATTTGTTCATTGGCCTCTTTTGAACTGCGTGCAGGAGCGTCCGCTGCCGAAGAATTTTCATCTCCACCTCCTTGGTTAAAGTTACCAGGTTTGTCACTATTGATAACGATATCAGGAAGTAAACTCGGCATCGGTTCAGATCGTCCCACGTCTGCCACTCCAACCGTAACAGTTGGGGGAGGAGGTTCGCTTCTTTTAGGGCTTTCACCGCCGCTGGCATTCTCCAACGTAGTTGAATCGGGCTCGGCAATGGGAGCTGGTTCAGCTGTACCTTCTATATCTGAATTCATCGTAGATAAACTATTTCGAAAGGGGTTCTCAACCTTAGAAGCGGTTTCAGGATCATAGACGAGTTCTTCGTTCGGCTCAACCTCAATAGAAGAAGTAATGCTCCGAGTCTCAATAAGAAACTCCAATTTATTACTATGATCGTATATGGGATTGCATCCCCCATGTTGATCATGTGTTGCTTGTTGGGTTGAATGTATAGAAATTGTGCTCGAATCTATGCCCGCCATATAGTTAGATTCCGCCAATGATGCAGCTACAGAGCTCGAGCCGTCGTCCAAGACATCTTCGAAGTGGTTGGCCCTGAAAGGATACACTGGAATACCACCGGAAACGTGCACCTCAGTGTTCGCTGGCGGATGGTGCGATTGCGCTGAATTCAGCGGTTCTTGCATAGCTTCCTGTTCGCTACTACCTCTGTTCGAGTTGGGGTCATTTATATCCTCGATGGCGGAGCCAATAGACGCAGGATCATGGTGTTCAATTGGCATTCCAGCAGTTGTGAAAATTGGCAGGGTCGATTCCCGTGTACCATCTCCGTCCGGTTTGCGCAATGATTCCATCTCGGCAGTCCGACTTTGTCCCAAGGGTGTGCTATCACTTTGCGCTCCCGAGCCACTTCTCTGCGTGTCGGACCGTACCATTACAATTCCAGAGTCATTGGGCTTTCCCGGCCGGTCGCCATATATGGTTTCCCAACGAGCTCTTTCTCGTCTCGTACCTTCTTCTAGATTTCTCGCTATTTCTTCTTCAGTTTGGTCGCGCTCCTTCTGTTCTTCTTCCTTCAAAGCAGTAGTCTTTTGTGTACGGTCTCTGATAACTTTCCAGAGCTTGAATTGCGATATAAGCCCCATCAAGAAGACGACAACTATGGCTGCAATCTCCACTCGAATTCCTCGCGTGATTGGGTACGTATTTGTCTTGGATGGGAACATTTTCTCATTCAACCCTGCTGCTATGTTAGCACGATTCAAAAGTGGATAGTACCCGAGCAATCTCACCCCAAATGTAGACCCAAAATTCTTTCAGCCCGGCCCTGCTAAAGCAATCAATGCCTAAAACGATCGCTGTGGCGCCTGAAAAGGAGGTCGAAGCCAGCAACCAATAAGGTCGTGTAAGGTGATGGAATGACAGACAGTATAAAGCTAGAGTAAGAGAAGTTATAAAGGCTGCTTTGTGGCCGGTTTCTACGAGAAGACCACCTGATTTCATCGAAAGAATCCACATGCTTAGGCTGAACCCGCCTAGCATAGACCCAAGCCTTTCTGTGACCTCCTGGAAGGCTAAAGAAACACCTCCAAATATTGCACCCGTTGCTACGGCTGCAACAACAAAGCCACCTTGCGTCGCATTGCTAACCGGGGGTTGGATAAGGTATATGATGAGAATCTGGAGGCGAACTTTAGCATAGGTCTAGATGTTGGTGGGAAGTGCGTGCATACGGTCACAGCAACTGCAGATAAAAATCCTGTTGACAGGAATATTTGAATCCTGTAGAGACATTAGTAGCCGAGCAAAACTAGTGGTGGACGAAAGTAACCTGACCATTTAGTTTTCACTCCAATCAATGCATAAATCCCGCCTGCTATAATAAGCACAATGCCAACAACAGATAAACCTGGGTTAATTCTGGGTGGAAGAGGAAGTTTATTCGGATCCTGCTTCTGGTCTACTTAGGGTTAGTGTAGTTCACATATGGGATGCCGGAATAATTCACCGTCCAAGAAAGAAAGGTCAGTCGGAGATGGACCTTGGGTAGTAGTCATATCGGTTCGGACGCCAGTGGTACCGGTTGGATCTGATTTCGACGTCATATGAGCATGGGAAGCAGAGACTGTCCCCGTAAGGATATCCGACGGCTTACTGGAAGGGTCGGTTGCCGGTGATGTTCTCGTAGGAGCACTATAAGGTGGTTGCGAGACTCCAGTATCTTGTCTTGGGAGAATTTCAATTCCGCCAGCACATGTTGGGCCTATGATGCCAAATGAGTAAAAAACCATGCATATAAAACTGGAGCGCATGGTGAGCAGCTCTCAAAATTCCAGGAGCAACAAGGAACAGAGTGTCGGCACGTCGTATGAATCTAGGCCGTGTATTGAGTATAGAATAAATCTCCTCGAAGTTGTCCAAACTGGAAAGAGAAAAAGGAAATTTAAATCATCCCGAAAATGGCCTCCAGATTGTTATGTGACGGGTGGAGGTTTATTTTCCTTGAAGGTCTGGCATTATTGCTAATACATCTGGAATTTGAAAATCGATGGAAAAGCCAACGATGGAACATAACACAGAAGTATTGGATTTGCGTTCGATTGGGAGCTTCCCGCCTCTGCAGTTTTGTCGGAGCTCAAAGAGATGGAGAGCTTTTTTTTGATATCCAGTGGGGTCTTCTTGATCAATCAATCAAGTTCGGTTGTAAAGATCACAGTAGAGGGCATGTAGCCTGATCTAGTGGGAACCTGGCCATTAATACTTATTCCTAGGATATATCCATCCAGGAAATGCTCCACAAGGCACAGGCGGAGAAGGGTTCCTGGTCCGGTAATCTCAGTGATGCGCATATATTGAGTTCGTTCCTAGCCAGACACATCGCGAATCAGCCAAGGAGTGTTCAAACAGCCAGCCCCTGTAACCAACACCAGCGCACCAGACAAAAAAAAAGGGGAAGACCGCCACCTCAGACTTGAAGTGTGCCATCAAATCAAGTGTTGCAGAAATCCCTAGCTAGTTCAGACGTCGTTGAGGGAGCTTCCAAGCATGGTCCGTGGACGGACAGATTTGAAAAAAAGGAATATGGCGGTATCATTGGTTATTGGACCAGTTGGCAATCTGTAAGCGAACATCCGAATAGTTGCCAGAGTTATCATCGGCAGCCCGAAGATTATTTTTATCAAGTGTCGATGAAGCCATCCATCCGTTGTTTAAGTTTGCTAGCTAGCCCCGAGAGCTGAAGGTAGACAAATTGGGGGATATGGGTTCGCCAGGATAATTTGAGCCATGCCCAGCAAATAGTCCAGCCACAAGATCAAGGAGCGGCTGTGATACAGACACATCTTCACGGTTACTTTACGGTGTTCAGAATTAAGACGAGTGGATTGACTCGTTGACAACCATTATTGCCCCGTGTGAGGGTAAAGGTGATGTGGTCATTGGAAAAATTGGTACGTCAACGAGGCTGGTCTCGGCCCGCGCTGCTTGAACCAGAACAAAAATTGCAAATTGTCGATAGGCGGGAGATGTATCTTGAAATCGTTGCATGAAGCAGGGAGAATCATTGATGTGTGGGGCTGCTCCTCAAAGTTGTGGCGCACGGATAGATGATGCAGACATTCTACAGGAGAGGCAACTCCCGCAGCTCAAAAACCTAGAAAGGGGGTGAAAGCAAGCTCATTTGATGGTGGGTTAAGGAATATTAAGAATATAGGGTTCACGGGTGCGGATCAGGCCGAAGTTTAGTTAGGTCTTTAACTAAACTCCAGTTAAAGGACTACTCCCCATGGCCCATAAGCCCATCCGCATGGTCCCCACACCGGTCAGGTCAGAGCTCAGATTTCTTTCCCCACATTTTGTCTCACCTAACTGGCGTACAATGTCCTCTGATCGTTTCCAAATCTCCATTATTAACAGAAGAAGTTGGCTACAATTGAGTACTTCTCCAAGACATGTCTCTAATTGCGATGCAAGCTGCCCTCTTTGTCAATGCGACGTGTGCTGTTTGCCCAATAAGTAGAGAAATGTCCTGGAATAAACAGCAGGGAATACAGCAATGCATTTTGACTAGTTACTGCGGTGAAGTTTATTACATCTTCGTCTGTTCCTCAATCCCCAGCCTCCAGCTGATAGAGATCTCTAGAGTCCTGCACCGATAACTTGGGTCCCTATGGCATATGTCACAGATATGACTTGGGGTGGGGATATTCAGTACTGTACCATACAGTACAACGGTCTCAAAGTTTGTGATATGCATTTCTAGCGGCTCCAATACAGTTGGAATCCGAGCTATGATCTTGGAATTGCCTACCTAGCAATGTGGCCAATACCAGAGGGATTACAATCGATTGTTCCGGAAAGTCAGCGTCACCACCGTCCATGGCGTTCATAGTGCTTTCAAAGAATCGCGGAGGTGCCAGGGTTGAGAAGAGAAATTGTGTAAATAACACCCTTCACGCGGCCGGGAAAACAAGAATATGGGAAAATGCCATTAAGGCAAAGCTTGTTACACAGTTTCGGTGGTCAACACTATCAAATCCAAAGGTTGACGAAAGAAACGACATTTGGAGAATTATATACAACCAGTTTTCTTTTGTCCCGAAAGGGAGATTGCGGGAAGTCCTATTTGGTCGGCTCGGGTCAATAGAGAGCATCAAGATTGACGTCCTGGTATGGTATGGTTGCTCAAAGAAGTCTCACCGGAGCACAATTTAAGCGCTCTACGTCCATTTCCAAGTTCAGTGGCGGTACCATCATCAGCCCGTTGTTCCACACTTGGTAGCCCAAAGAAATATCAAGCCTGCGAAGGTAACCACGTTCATGATGAATTTAAAATACTGAAAGAAGACTCTGTATTCTTCAACTTTTAACTCGTCGGTGAAAGAAAAGTGCCAGGCAGTCAGTGGGACAGATGGGTTAAGCATGGAAATCTCATCAGCTGGTGTCAACATATGTAAGACTGGAGCATCGGTGATGTTCAGGACGATGGTCTATCAGTAGTCATAACATTGTAGATGCCAGCGCCTCATACGCCTGGCAGAACATGGCACAAAGATTTCTCGAACTCTCCCACCAGAATATCAAAGTGGTGAAGCATGGCACGGTGTTTCCAGAATTAAAAAGTTCAATGGACCAAAACCAGGTATAATCGGGGATATGCGCATACACATGCCTGAGAGTATGCCAACCACTTATCCCATCCCAATCGATGAGCACATATGCTCAAGAACGAAAGAGATTGCGTTCGTTGGGGGATGTCATTGGAGAGACTCCTTATCATCAAAAATGATACTCCGTAGAGTCGCATGTTGAATATCCATTGCTCTCTGAAGAAGATATAATAGAAAGCGGTCGTACCTCCTCCACCGGTCGTGTTAGGCGACGGACATCATACCAACCTGGACCGTTAGGAGTTGTTGAATTTAGATTAAGGTTGCCACCCATGCATGGGCCTTCAGTACGCAACCCAGCTGCTATCAAGATCTACCCTGGGAAACAAACTCCAATGCAGGGAAGGTCACTGAGCAGGACAAGACACTCGCTGGGAGATGTAGAGATGACGATTTCTATCACATCGTTGATTATGCTCACAAACTGGAGGGCCTGCGGATGTAAGCACCCTACTCTGGAGAATCATCTGTTTGTAAAGACACAAATAAATACAACAAGATGTCCAGCACCAGGGGGACACGCATCTGCGTATATGTCTTCTCCGAATATAATCATGGAGTTTTTACCCTTCCGGTTAAAGGTGGTCGTTTTAGAATTTAGAAAACGACAATTTCCGGACGATTAAATTTTAATTGTCCCAGAGGAAATATGAAACGTCTTAAAAAATCTCTTAAGGCATTGGTTTGCCTTGAAAGCGTCACCATTGCAGTGAGGATCCCAAGCGAGACAAACAAGCAGGAATTGGTAAAGATCATGTCACTAGGCGATTCAATAACCGCCTCTCCGGTAATTACTGACCCCCAGCATTCCCTGACATCTTAATGTAGGCGGGATCAGGATTCACCCCGAGATATCGGATGGAAGCGTCGTTAATTGTCTGGCACACTCCAGTGTTGTTGGCGTGCTTTACTCTGCAAACAGCTTCAGGAGGCTAATATCACCGATACGGATTTCGTAGGGAGCCTACTTCTGATTCGAATACGACAGCGAGAACGAGGGCCACAGAAAGCGTTGCTAAAAGTCTCGTTCTTCTACGGGTTGAAAGAGAGCAAAGCCAGATATTGTCATGATGCATCTAGGCACGAATGATCTGTTGGGTTTTTCCAGTTCGAAGCATATCGACTTTGGTGAATCAAATGAGAAAGGTTAAGCCAAACAAAGTCATACTTGTGGGTTCTGACTGTTCTTTATTCTTCAATATTTCCACATCTTCGCCCTGTTTTGACTCCCAGTTCCCACACCTACAGACCATGTTTGAACTGATCAACCATCTTCAATTCTCAACTTGTCTAATTCTACTCAAAGGAGGCACAAATCATTCCAATGAATCCCCCAGACTGTAGTACGTGCAGCAAAGGGGTCAAGCATTTTAACAGCGCAATTGCTATATGGGCGCCAAAGAAATCGAAAGAGTGTTAACAGCCCTATAACTGACGTGGACTGCCTGTCCGGGTTCGATGCAGCAAAGGACACGGAAGAGGGGATTCACCCAAACAAAGATGGAAACAAAAAACTTGCCAAATTATTGGTTCAAGACACCACCAGGGGCCATTGACCTGGTCGGTATGTTTCTTGGGCCGGCCATTCAGGTTTTCCTCGAACCGTCTGCCAACGACCGATTGAATACGTCGCAATTTCGGGCATATTGAGGCCAAATGTAGAATATCTCTAAAAAAAAATCATACACAGTATCCTATGAGCACACCGAAATATGGGCTTTTGATGTAAATTGGGACATTCCATATCCCTTCTTCCAGTTTCTTGCTGCGGAATGAGATGACGAGGTCAAAAAAAAAAAAAAAGGATTCAGGGGTAAAAAGTAAAAGTGGTCCTATATCACATGACTTGAAGTCTCTGCAAATCACGTGGCACGCCTTTCGCGACTCCCATCCGTATAAAAAGGGATATCAACACAAACAAGAGGTCAACATCCAACATTCACTAACAGACAGTTCCACGCTCTTTCACCAGACCAATCTCCGTTTCTACCCACCAGCACCCAATTCCCCATAACTCAGAATGCGCGGTCTAACCACATTCCGACCGCTCTTCCGGGCACCAATCGCAACCCGGACTTTTAGTACAACCCGACCGAATGCCATTGCACGCATCACCCTCGTCGGCAACCTCGGAGGCCAGCCAGAACTCCGCGCCACTTCAGGGGGGCGAGAGCTGGTGAGCTACTCCGTCGCGACCAGCTATGGACTCAAAGAGGATCGCCAGACGAGCTGGTGGCGCATCACAAGCTTTGCTCCCGAAGGACCTTCTAGAGAGCATTTGCTCAACTTGCCAAAGGGGTAAGTTGCCATGGTTTTAGTTCTTTTCGTCTTTATAGATATCTAAAATTGATTCCTCGGGGGAGTGGGGTTATTTTTTCCACCATGTTTCCATACCGGGGGTTGAGGATCCGTTACCGGTTCTTTTCCCGTTTCATCTGTTCAACAGGAACTATTAGCTAACCGTATACCTGTTTTCTGCGATAGTACCCTGCTGTACATAGAAGGAGACGCCAGCATGCGCTCATACGAAGACTCGGATGGAAAGAAAATTCCCGCCCTTAATATCATCCAACGTTGGTGTCCCTCCCTTTCACATCCTTCCTTCGGCCTCTATTTATGTTTCCTCCCAAATTCCACGTATCCGCATAAATATACATCCATCCCAATCCACTCTCCATTCACTATTGCTACGTACAAAACAACTAACCTAGGACCTGTTGAAAACCCGTAGGACACTACGAAGTGCTTAGACGCGGATCTAGCGAGTAAAGCATCGAAATTGGAGAGGGAGTGATCGAACTTGCACATGAATGATGCAGCCCTTTTACTTCACAGATTTATTTTCTGTCAGTCTGATGAAAAGACGATTGGCCGTATGGTTTGCTACTGTGCACTTATATGCCAACATTAACACATAGGGCATAAACTACTATTTACACGTACTTAAGTTACGCGTGGTGTATAGGGTGTAAAGCGTATTCAAACCCTTTTTCGTTCTCTCTTGTGGTTTATTTCATTTGCCTTACTATGGAGGATACAAGGGGGTGGGGGAAAAATTCTGACGGAGTTTCTGTTTTGCAACGAACCATGACTCCTTGATTCGCAAAATATATGTCTGTATGTATGTATGTACGAATAAGGGGTATTCAGTCTGAATTCTCAATTTGAAATCCACATTTTCCTTCGTTCCTATAATATTCCATGGAGGGACCCTATTAAACTTAACGGGGGAATAAGATGTCAAAGAGAAAACGTCAGGTTTGTTCCATATCATATCATCTAAAATGGGTATCATGCATATTTCAGTTTGTTGGTGGCAAATTTTGAGAGAAAATAGTGCAAGGGAAAATAAGTGAAGTACGACACCTGGCCTGCACTATTTCAAAAGTCACCATCCACGCAATGAAAGTAAATTAATAAATAGTTAGCAAAAAAAAAAAAAAAAAAAAAAAAAAAAAAAAAAGTGGGGGGGGAAGATGCGAGACAAAACAGCTTCAAATGTCTGCTCAAAGCAGTATCGAGACTTACGTGCTGTTATTGTATCTCGACAGCCGTAGAAGAGGAACAAGGGATGGGGCATCGGGAAAGTGGAATATACTGAAATGAGAAGGAGAAAACTGAAAGGTATAAAGACAAGGAACCGTTTGCAACATATGCACGCAAGAAACATCAAACACAGGTCAAATTATGGCGGCCCATCCTATCAATCACCACTTGGCTGTCTGGTTCATCGTTGAATGTCGGGATTGATCAAACCTGAGAGGAAGCTGGCGTCTTTTCATGGATACACACATGGTCATCCAGTTCGATTTCCGCCACTGGGGCAATGCTAAAGACCCGCTGGCCGGTCTTTGGGATGCGGGGTGCTAGAGGCAAGGTTTTATTTATCATGACCATGCTAGAGGGATGGCGGTCATGGTCAATCGACGTCATGGTGTTCGTGGATACAGAGTTAGATCTTAGAGTCCTGAAAAATTTTTGCCAACGTCAGAGACCATTTTGAGGGAAACACGGGCTTGGCTTTCGAGGTTCGAGTGGGGCACAAAATACGTAAAAAATATACTTACCATAGAGTCGGTGAATAGTCATCCATGGACTGATATTTCTTAGGGACCATCTTCACACGGCTACCAAGGGAGCCAAACCGTGTTGAATCAGAGGCTTTGCTGGTGACGATATGTGGATGTTGTAGAGAAGGGAAGCACCGGCCCAAGCCAATCTGAAGGAGGACTTTCCGGTACATCAATGTTGCATCTTTTCCGAAACCAAAGAAAGCAAAGATTAGAAAGCCGCAGGAGACTTGGATCCAACGGTCGTAATAGACTACGCCGTTCATTGGTAACTTCTCGACATTTCCCCATGCAGGTCCATGGACGTCATTCCAGGAGTATGGGACCCAGGGCTGGGACAGCGTAATATTGCAGTAGAAAACGTAAATTTGAACAGGGAAGCTGCCTAGCAACATCACGAGCGACAGAGCCAGGAGTCGAATAAATCTTGATTTGCTTGAGTTGCTGCTGATGGAAACGATGTAGGAAAACTGCTGGCGGTACTTGAAAAGTCGGTATATAGCCAAGCCTGAAGGAAGGAGTCCAATATTAGTTTGGTGCTGAACATATTAATGGAACCTGACAAAATATGCAGGACATACCGCAGTAGATCGTAGCTAGGGATAAAACAACCAGTGGCCATGAGAAGATTAACGCTGTCGTTGGCCAACTTGGATGAAAGGCAGGCATGCATCCTACAATCGCGAAAATGTAATACCGACGGTGCTGAACGATGTAATGGAGCGCCATCATCAGGACGGGGATAACCACACAAAAGACTACTTCAAAAGCAAGAGTTCGTCTCCGCTGAGCCTTGCTGGGAATCAGGGTGGTGCGATCTGTGTTCATGACATCTGCAAGCGATCGAAAGATGCAGTTCAGAGCTCCTGCGATTCCCGCTCCAAGAGGAGCCATGAGCTTTGTTTCAACATCACATAGGCCAGCGCCATTCCACCATCGACTAACATCATCCGTGGGCCAGATAAGTGGGTTGATGAAGTTGAAGATGTTGAAAACGATGAACCAGGCGATGAGGCAGGATGCAGGAAAATTTCCCGTCCGGGAGTGCCAAACCAACGGGGGAATGCACGCCAGAATGGACAGAAAGGCAAGGATAGGGAGAACTGCTGCTCCCGTAGATCTGTAGTAAGAAACATAAGGGGTGCCGGACGAATCCATTTTAAAGATAGTATCTATTTCAAAGATAGTATCTACGAAACCAGTATCCCAGCAGGTAATGTTTTGCTCATAGAGCGGTTGAAAGGCTTAAGCTCACAGAAGATAGAGCGGCCAAACAGAGATTGTTTGAGAGTATTCTGGTAGGTCTCGTAGCACTAATGAAGCTTGCGCTAGCTAAGGAGGAACAAGCGAGAAGGAGAACTGGGGATATCAAAGATAGATAGCTATCGTGATAAGATTATCGTCAAAGATGGCCTGGGAGTTAATAAAAAAGAGGGGGGGGGGGGGGGGGGGGGGGCACTGAAACATCAAATCGAACTGGCATCGGGAGGAAGCAATAGACCAGGAATGTTTGACGAAGAAAAACAATATATATAGAAGTTCGCCAACGGATATCTTGCCGCGAAGGGGAGCCATGGTGTTGTAGCGTAGTGGATGTTATGAGCTCTGGAACGTAATTCCTAGTCAACTTGGTGGAGGGAATGTCATTTCCAATACCGTTATTCAGGGCAGCAAAACCTGAATAACGGGGATACCAATCAAGGAAATAAAGATCGCAGAGTCGGCAAACCGTTGCAGTCGTCTCAAAGTGAATGACAGTATTCTATGGTAATCTATGCTCGCTGTTGCTGCCAGCCGGAGGTGGACCAAACCCGTTTTGGGGTTCAATCGCGGCTCCTGGGTGCAGCAATTAATGAAACATCAGTGAATTCCTGGCTGAGCAGCGCAAACAGGGAAGAAACCTCGAAACTCAAAGCATTCTGCAGAACATGTTATATGAACACCATTTGGAGATCTTGGGCCCGATAACTTTTCCATCTTGCAGATTTGAAGATTTACTGCGGTGCCAACCTTAGAGTTCTGCATCATAAATGCATGTCAACGGTCAAAACTGCTGCAGTAACTTGGTAAGCCGGAGTACATATAACATATACATGTACAACCTGTACGTACATAGCACGATCTCTTCCAGACTCTTCTTTTCTGAAATCAAATGTCAAGCTTCCCGGGGGGTTCTGAATCCAGAGGAATGCTTCAGTGCAATCCTCATTGTTTTTGCCCGCTCTAAGATAACTATTAGTTCACCAGTGAGAAAAGCTACGCACCCTTGCATCTTCCAACGAAGAGATTGTCGCATGCAGGCTGACGGGGACTCAAGATCCTCGTGGAATGAACACGGTCTTGAGTGTATAAATATAGCTACCAAGTCCACTTATGTCCTGAGAGAGAAAACGAAGGGGCTTGTAGCTGCATCAATCAATCCACTTCAAACGTCGTAAAAACCAGATACCCCTCCATGTGAAAAGCAACATACTGACCTCTCAGAATCCCCGTCCATGTTCACGATGGACACCGCAATTGCTATTCGTGTGGAGCTGTGCGTGGATTGCTCGGATTATATTCGTAGGGTTACTTAAAGCGGTGCTGAATAGGCCGCTGGGAACAAACGGCACTGCACGAACTGGAGAACACAAGCTGCAGTGAAAGGTTCCGGGACGCTGGTCACGAATAGCGTACGTATCAGAAACAGAGAAGGCAACAGAGGTTGCATGCATATCTCAACCCCTCCCCGTATTCATGCAATTGAGCTCTATCGGGAAACAAACGGAACAGATTAACGAACTGCCAGAGAGCGAGTTAGTCAGTTAGTTAAGTAACTACTAGTTATCTAGTTAACTAGTTAGTTAATCTCTAACAAAGTTAACTCGATCATAGTTAGATCCAAGCAGTGTACTCAAGATCCAGCGTCCACTGCAGGAAGCGCTCCAGCCAGCTATCAGCATCACGGAATTGCGCGGTGAAGAAGAGAT
Organism: Paracoccidioides lutzii; assembly: GCF_000150705.2. Lineage (NCBI taxonomy): Eukaryota > Fungi > Ascomycota > Eurotiomycetes > Onygenales > Ajellomycetaceae > Paracoccidioides > Paracoccidioides lutzii. The sequence goes on along the minus strand of NW_015440969.1, from coordinate 211,338 downwards.
GGAAATTGGAATGTTGTTGGTTTATCCTCGTCAAATATTCCCGTCGAGTCCCAGTTCCGGCTCCGGTGACTACTTTTCAAGATTCACAACACAACACAGATGACTCCATACTTAGTTATGTAAGACCATATAAAGAAATGTCGCTCCTCGCTTCTCCTACGGTGCGGAATCGACTGGTTTACGATAGCGGAATGTGAACACGTCCCACCTCATATTACGGGGTAAGTTATAATTCTAGCATTAAGAAAACATTAGGTATTACATTTGTATCTATATTATGGCCGCCTGCGCCGCACGGTAAAACTACATCTGGAACCAAAAGAGCCAACCTCTAAAAGCGCACAATGAAAATAATCCTCCCAATATCAAAATTCGAACAAAAAAAAAATCCAAAAATTAACATGGTATCAGCAAACCGCTCGCTAAATCGCAGACAAGAATAGAGTAAGTGTAACCAACGCCCCATGACGCAAGTAGTAGTGTAATGTCGAAAACTCGAAAATGGCCAGCCAGGAGTTTCAAACATAGCAATCACAGTAGGGCAAAGATAAGGATATACCAGTGACTTAAAAAAACCACTGTGTCCAATTTTAATTTTACACTTTAGGCAATCTCATGGTGAGTCGCTAACCGAGGTGTCATAGTAACGGCGCCAGTCGGAGCAAGGGAGTTTGCCTCCGACCATCGTGAACCGTGTGGCCCGTCTCTCTGATATCCACTCGACGAACCTATATCCTGCTGCGGATTGGTTGTTTGTGGCTGCCCCTGCCCAGTGACTCCCGAATGCACGCTGACCTGGGATCCAGGACGTTTCGATCGTTTATTGGCATCGACAAGTTCCCTGCGCTGCAGAGACTCGGAGGGAAGCAGAATGGCACGATCAAGCTCGTATGGCAAACCACGATGACGGCCACGAATTTCCATTGCGATGATTATGAATTTTGACAGAGGTTTGAACTGTGCACAGAGAGATGTGTTGGTGCCCGGATAGCCCAGTGATAGACCAACAGTTCCGTACGCGGAGACGATTTCGAACAAAACGGCGAACATGCTGAAAGAATCTTCTCCGGTGTTGTCAAGTCTGCCGGCCTCGACGATGGCAATGATGAATAAACCGAGGAAAATGAACCACAGATCGAAGCTGAGTTGCCTTCGAAGATGGGCCCCGACGTAGTTGAACTCCTTTGCTTCGAAAGCCTCGTCTCCGTCCTCTTTGTGTACGTATGGAGACGAATAGATACCCAAGCTACCCTCCTCATAGACGTTTGTTCGACGGACTGAAATGGCAATAGGAAAAACGGATATATACATCATAATCATGTAGGATACCTGAACGGCAGGGTGGACTTCAGCCAGATTGACGACCGATAAACCGGCTGTTCGCGTAGCTGCTGCTTGGAATAAGCCATCCACGAACCGTATTCCTCCAGGGATCTTCGAGATTTCGGAGTTGTTTAACTTATTGGATCAATTAGTACGCGGAGTCGTAAACGGCGCTCCTGAAGAAGTGTGACTTACATATAAGATGACAAAAAATATCACGTCAACCACGTTGAGCAGAACAAGGAAGCCAAATAGCCACCATGTGGCTGCGCGGGGAAACAGAAGCGTAAAGCATCGCCTTGGGTGGTCTAGCAAGAAGCGCAATTCTTCCCAGAGTGGGCCGCCATGAGGAACCAAGTGAGAAAACACCCAAATTATGAATCTCAGCATACAAGGAAAGCCAGTATTTCCGACAATTATAAGGAACGCCATCAAAAGGAGAGGAAAGATGGCATCGAAGAAAGATATCATCGAGTTTGGGGTTAGTGTGAAGCCCTGGTCATTGAAAGATGAGCCAGCCGTGAAAATGGCCCACCACGGCCGACCTTGGCCTGCAGCTTTGACAATATCACCGAATCTAGTTTGTTGCATGATCCATGGCACCAAGCAAACAATGCCTAGGAGATGGAAGAAGAAGAAGTATCCAATCAACAAGACTGCAAGAGCTTTCAGAGCTCTGTACTCAATGCCACCTAGTTCATCCCTTTGAGCTTCGGTTAAATCGACAAATGCGGAATTTCGACCAATTGTCGGCTGCCAACTAAGATACGGGCTTGAATCAACATCGGCATCTTGAGCTGATGCAGATCGAAAGATACTAGTTAAAGTTCCCCTTCGAGTTGGTTTGGGAAAGTTTTCATCGGGTCCCGCTGTAGCAGTGCTTGGCCCATAGCGGGAGCTAATTCGAGGCAGGGTAGCCGTCCGCGACCGCACCCGAACGACGTCAGGTTCATCAATGGTGATATGCTGACCCGGCGAGGACTGGAGCTGTTGTTGAAATTGTGACAATTGAGCCGGATTGGAAGGCTGCTCCGATTGTGATGTATGTGTTGGTTTCAAATCTGTATCATCAATATCATCGTCTATCGACTGAGGAACTCCTCCTCTATCATACTCTCGTGGACTTGGAATACGCAAGGCCCCAGTCTCCCTTCTTTGGTGTTCTAGGAAAGCAATATGGTGTTCCGGGCTCAAGTGTGGAGGTGCTCTGAGATTGCCGTCCTCATCAGTATCATCCGGAGCTGTAGACCTCTTCACATTGGACTCGCTGCCTCGGTTCTGTGTCCCTGCTGTATTTTGACTTATCCAGTCGCCATTGGTCACGCTATCAGGATTTATTGTTGGCGAAACGTCGCTCTCCGAGGTGGACTCTGGGCTTGATTTTTCCACAGCATCTGGAACCGCAACTTGTGTTCGAGGTTGTCCGGTATCGCTGTTTCGTACAAGGACAATATGCCTTCCTCGTACCCCCATCTCCTCCCGATTGTGATTGCGATCACCTTGTTCACCGACTTCGCGTGTCATCGTTCTGGACCTTGACTTAGAACGTCTCAATGTCTTCGCTTCACGAACTACATGTTGGAAGCGTTTTTCAAACCAAAAAAGACGAATGAAAACGACGGCTGTATTGATGACGATTGGATTGGTGATCATGGAAGTAAAATATACCCCAACCTGTTGGTAGGTGAACAGCAGATTTACGTCAATCGGGTTGAGGCCACTCTGTGTGGAAGAACCGGCACCAAACAGCAGCGCATCGATGTAACTCATGTTCCCAATCGAGAAGAGAACAACGGAGCAAACGATCGAACAGCTGATAATATAGGCATAGTGAATGGATATAAAATTGATCCGTATACTGGAGATAATCGGTATTCGAGACTTGATGGTGCCGAGGACTTTCAAGGCAGTGGAGAGGGCATCAATCGAGCTCCAGTAAGCCCGCGCCACCGCTTTTTTAAACCCGAATTGGGGAGGCATGGCACGTTAAAAACTGGAATCGCGGGGGAATCGAAAGTCCAGGATCTCGAGACTATACTCTCGATGTATATACGGGCTGGGAATCCAACCGGGGAAAGCGTAAGCTAATGCAGACCGACCTGATCAGATGAAACCAAGAGTTGATTCACAGATCGGTTCAAAAAAGAGCAACGAGTGGCAATGATAACACGGGGAACTGGTAGGTTATCCCTTAGGAGCCTCTGTCAGGTTCTTCGTGCCGAGTCCAGCAAGAAGGTCAAAGCGATGCCATGCAAGGAAAGACATTACGGACGCCGTGTACGGGCATGTATATAGAGAGACTAGGAACAACAGTAGCTGTGTGAGAAAGAGGCACTGATACGTGGTATAGACAGTAGAGGAGACTAGAGAACAGTAGTAGTAGAAGAAGAAGAAGAAGAAGGAGGAGAAGAAGGAGGAGGAGGAGAAGAAGAAGAAGGAGGAGGAGGAGAAGAAGAAGAAGAAGAAGAAGAAGAAGAAGAAGAAGGCAGTCCTGTATATATATATATATATCGTATTTTGAGGTTGAGGAGAGACTGAAGCAACAGGAGAAATTTCTCGCCACAACAATCGCTGTGGGGAGGAAGTATCAGGTGGTGGTGGCTGGAAGCGAAAAAGTGAGTGCGCACATTCGCTGGTGTCGATCAAGTATGGCTACGGGAACCTGTAAAGCTTGGCATAATGGCTGGGTGCGGCGTGGAAATACAACTGTTGCATAGCCCCTACAGCAAGTGGCGGATCCTCCAAGTAAACTGTTGTTTCGCATCTTCCCGGCTTAGCTAGTTTTACACACAACGTCATTCCTCCATGAGGTTATGAGGCCGTCTCCACGCTTCGTTGACGCGTGCCTAGATGCCTTTACTTTATTCATTAAATTCATGGTTAATGGGAGATCCGATGAAACACCTTATTAACGCAAGACTACGTGCCACCGAGAAGGCGGAACCAGACGCCAGAGAATCGACTAGACAGTGGCTCTTTGCCAACGCCGGCAACAAACCGAAAATTTTACACCTGTGGGGCTCTTGAGCCTGATGATCTGATTAACAAGTCGAACAAGACGGTTAACGAACTGAATGATGAATTTAAAGGCGTGGTGTGAAGGCGCGATGTCAGACAACGCGGGTGGTCCAAGTGGCCATGACACTGGATCTGAGTCTACAGTTAAACTAGTTAACCGAACGACGAATTTGAAGGCCCGGTTGGAGGCATGATGTCAGGCAACGTGGGTGGCCTAGTAGAGATCGCGAGATTTCAGATCGCGAGATTTCAGCATGAAGCTGGGCAAATGAGAGCAAGTAGAGGGGAAGCCCTCTGCTGATCTTCAACAAGGACTTCCAGCTATTGTTGTGAGGATCCTTGGTTGAATTCAGAGACCAGGGGAAGTCTTTCACCAAGGCGATCGCGCCACATCGAGATTTCGCAACCCCTAGCGGAGCCCGCGTTCGTCGATTCCATTGCCAAGTTAGGATTGGCGGAGATCAATTTGAATTTTTACACGGACCAGGACGGGTGGTAATATTTAGAATACAAGGATGGATGAGCTTTTGCGTTGTTTTGCTTTGATTTTACAGTTACGTTTCGTACAGAAGAAGCCTTCCCCATTCAGGAAACCAGCATCTAATTTTTATTGCGGATTTGAAGGAATGGCGCTGAGCTGAGTTAGCGAGCGTGGGAAGCAGACCGCGGAATGTTACTGTATCTTGGGTTAGCCGTTGCCCCGGCCGTCCCGCCGTCCGTGATCGCACATAGCATATATCGTTAACTAGCTTCTCCCTCCAATAATATGAGGCTAACCAATGCTTAGACTTTCCGACAGGAGCATGCATTGGTACAGGCCGTCGGGGCAGATCTATCTACTAGACACATACATGACTGAGCTACGCCGGGTCGAGCCTTGGCCGTTGTGATAGGGAGACAGCTTACACACCAACGACGGCATCGCTGTCTCCAACTTAAAAGCCGTAGAATTTAATAAATGAATATACCACTGTTTTTACACTATGCTCTGCTCGCTAATGCTAAACTACTATGTAGTTAACTAGTTAACATAGTTCCCAGGCGAGTTGAACAACACTTAACTGAATGGAACACTGGACTTGAATAACTCCCTAACCCATTGTAACGGGCGTGCTACGGAATACAGGCTCTAGCACTTATTTATAGAGCAAAAAGCGAATTCGTTAGGAGAAGAGAAAAGAAGAGAAACGAGACCTGGATGCTTGAAGGTCAGGCCGGCAGAAGGCTAACCCGGGCTCGGAGTTTTGGTTACGAAAGGTTACTAGCCCATTACAAAAAAAGCTAATAAAGATGTATGAAAGAATTTAATCAAATCATCAAGATTTATAAATGTAAAATAATCAGTGCCATTATTATAAAGAAGTAAAAGTCAGGATATAAACGAGAAAGAGGAGCAAAAATGCTTGCAAGAGATCTATCTACCCACAGGATTCTTCTCTCTGAAGGAGCTCAGAATCTTGTTATTCCACCTCCTGAGCCTGTTGAACAGCCTGCCATTCAATCTCGCGAGTCTCCACCCTGAGAGTATGCCACACTCATATGACGTTCGTCACAGTTCAGCAATGAGCATAGATAGATAAAGTTGGTCAAAATCAAGTTAGTCGAATAAATATAAAATTCGGCGTTCAGCTCACCCCTGGGAATTAATTAATTAATAGTTAACTAACTAGTTAGTTGCGTCTGCCAGATTACGTAACTAAATGAGTGTGGCTAAGCAACTAACTGGATAATTCTATGACCTCTACATCCATCCCCCTTCTCTCTCCTTATGTTTGTTTGATTATTTTTTTATATTTCCCCAACATTTAATCAAACCGACCCTAAAAATAGATTTATACAATCACATGAAGCACGAGTCCGAAGGCTCTACTTCTTAACAGCAAATCATCGCCAAGCACCAATTATGACTGGGCATAGTGATGAGGCATCACCTCGCGCTGATCGGCGGTCAGCTTGATCGGTTGCGTGCTCTCGCTAGCCAAACATGAACGTGAAACGCACTTCTCGACGGGAACTGATGTTTTTCCGCACAGACGACGAAACCACTCGTCATCAAGTTAGTTATTCATTTCGTGTTCTCATTCATTTCGCATTTCTCCTCTTTATCCCTCTGGATGCGAAACCTTTTATACCCGGAGCGGCAAGCACATCCAACTGCATAGTTCAGTTGGCATACCATTCAGCCAGAGACCGCACGAGTGTTGCGATCATGCCGGATCCCCACCCCCCTTTTATTGTATCAGTATATATAAGTTCTTTGGTGGGGACCAACCACGGATGACATCACTAAACCCGGGATAGCTGACAATATGCCATGTGCCATTGCATGGCATTCATTGCTCCGATGTGCCCTAATTCCGCTGGGCCGCTCGTCGATATTTATAGAGTAACTTAAAAAAAATGCTTTACCAGAGTACTGACCACCTTCGGGCGAGAGCGCTCATACAAAAATGAGCTTGCGTCGGCTCTTTGAAATATCGATCACACCTCCGGTATATAGTACTATTTCAGTTGTGGCTGAATATCCTCCAGCTGTTGTTGCTCGGGATCTTGGTCACCCCGATTATTCTGCGTCACCAAGAACAGAGAGTCCAAATAATGCGGCTGAGATTTTACCCTTCTCAGTGAGTGCATTGCGATTCTCTGGATTTTTCTTTTTTTTGATAGGAATTTGTACCAAATGATAATCAAGGTCGAATGAGACCACTCCTCCCGCCTCCGCCAGACGGCCCTATCCTTCTTTGAGCCTGCGCCGGGTTGCGGGTTGACAGAATTCGTCCGGAATGTCAAGTATTGAAAATTATAATCTAGAACTTCCTAGTCGAGGATGGGAGCTATGGATGGTCAGCACCTCAATGGTTGTTGTGGCCGGTGTCTTTGTCGTCGCTCGGTTAGCAGGGAGATACGTGAAGGGAGAATTCAGGATCGACGATTATACAATCTTTGCTGCCTTGGTTGGTTATTCTGCCTTTGCGAGCGCGATGCGATTTCCCCTTGTCTAACAAAAGGTGGACAGCTCAACTCTGTCGTTCTCACAGTCGCGGAAAACATGGGTGAGTCGTTTCCGCAGTTCTCGAGTGTTATATTGCCTGGATTTACAGCTAACACAAAATAGCCGTCTCTAATGGGTACGGGAGACATGCCATAGATTTGACTGAAAAAGAAATAATTATGTCCCTGAAGGTATGAATTTTACTTGCAAAGTATTCTCTCGTTCTGGAGCTTGAATCGCTGCTGGACTTGGGAGAAATGATACTGACCAGGGAAATATACCTTGACATCCAGTGGTTTTATGTTGCGCAAGTCTTCTACAAAATCGTCATTACCCTGACCAAGATGTCCATTCTTTTCCTCTACCTGCGAATCTTCTATATTGAGGCCTACTTTCGCTGGGCCTGTACTGCTCTCAATGTCTTCATAGCAGCATGCGGCACCGCGTTTGTGCTCGCAACGATTTGGCAATGCCATCCCATGGCTGCATTCTGGGACAAGTCTATTCCCGCCTATCGCTGCGCAGACAACCATGCTTTCTGGCTCTCATATTCCGTTATCAATATCATCACGGATATCTTGATATTAATTCTTCCCTTGCAAGAAGTCCTGCGGCTCCAGCTCCGCTGCCGAGATAAGTTTGCGCTGGTATTAGTTTTCTCACTGGGAGCATTGTGAGTGGAGATGACTTCTCGTCCCCTTCTTGCCAACAGATACGATACTGACTTGTCCGTAATTGCAAAAATTTCAGCGTTTGCGTTACCAGCATCATCCGAGCTACAACAGTAGCTTCTTCTTCCACCATGAATGATTTAACCTGTCAGTGTTACCTCCTGTGGTGATTACCACATCCTAAACCCTAGACACACTTTGCTCACCTCTTCCACCATACCTTCCAAACTCTAACAAGCAGCGTCATCATCCAGGGACCGCGATTCCCGCCACAATTTGGAGCGTCGTTGAATGCAACACGGGCATAATATGCGCCTGTCTCCCCATGATCCGCCAGCCACTGTCCATAATCTTCCCTTTCCTCTCCTCCAACCCCTCCCGCACTCATTCCACAGGCCGCAATCTCTCTTTGCCTCATAGCATGTCTATGAATAATCTCAGTCGCGTTATGAATCCAGCCACTTCCGCACGCAGCGACTTGATCTGGATGGATATGGAAATCGATAGTCAAAAATCCGAGGCCATGGAAACAGCGTCATCAGCGAAACGCAAGCGATTCCCTGTAAACGACAGCGAACATGATATTCTATCGATTAATTTGTTGGGGGAGCACAACGGGAACATGACGTCAGCTTAAACTTCTACATCCATCCATATGTTGAATTCTTGACGAGTGGATGGGTTTTCTGTTTTGGTACTAATATTCGCGGATAATCGAATGGAATTATGTGGCGTTGGAAAAGGTTTTTTCTCACCCCTTTCTTTTCGCGCGATATCTACCGTTTGATTTATTTCTTACGAATAGTTACGGCCATATCCCGAGACCAGAAGGTGGAATCCCAAGCGCTTTTTTCTCTTTTTCTCTTTTACTTTTTTTTTATTTGTTTGGTCCCATTGTGTCCATTCACACTGTACCATCGTTCATCTCCTCTACAATACCCCCAATTTCCCTGGTTGGTTTGCTTCATGAAGATGCAAATTTTACATAATTGAATGACGTTGCTGCCCCTTCATCAATGTGACAATATACAATCTACAATGAATTTCTTCGTCCCTCTGTTAACTCCAGAGAATACTCCTCTTAACAGGCACCATGTCATGCATGTAACTGCCAGATTCTCAAAGGACATATGCAGAACAGTATTACCCCTTCTGCGCCTCGTTTGACACAACGGCATCCGATTCTTCGGAGGTACAGTATGCGGTTTGTGCCACAGCCCCTGTACTCCCGGCATTGTATCTGGGGTTGGAAAGCTTGCGATTTGGGATTCCGAAATTAAGGCATGCGAGAAACAAGACACAGATACTACTAAGTGGGTTGTTGATTTCGGGGAGCCGGTGTGGAGGGAGGACCGCTTACACAGTAAGAAGAAAGCAAAAAGGGTTGGAGGGTTTGAGGGTTATGTAAGAGAGTTTCCCGTTAAGAGATAAAAGAGGAGCAAGAAAAGAAAATGGCAGCCTTCCTGCTCATGTCTTTTCATCTTTGACCCTTCCCGCCGTCGAACCCCTTCCGCCTATCCTTTCCGTGAAGCCCATATGATGGGGGATGATGTGACTGGATGAAATGAATGCATTGAATGCAATCCACTCAGGGTGGGCCCTGGCGACGTATGAAGATATATGTATATCAAGCATGGGCACCAGCAATTGCATCAAGTATCCCATTCATAGTCGCTCCCTTCTTTCTGCATCACTTCCCCGAGAAGTTGATGAGTCGCCCCCCCCCCCCCCCCCCCCCCCCGGGGCGGCCCACCCCTGCCGTTTAGCAGAAAACTGCTTCCTCCTGCCGAGCATATTTCCCCAAGTTCTCAATAACGCCCTCGAACGCTTCTTTCTCTCCAATCTGCGCATCACGGCGCTTGAGCCAGTATTCCAACACCTCACTGGCGCGCAGAGTCATTTCCTCCAGTCGCGAGATGTGCTGCTTCGGCTCGTCGTCCGTGAAGTTATCCAGTCCCCCATCTGTAGTTGCGCGTAGGACGGCGCGACGGCCAAAAGATCTAATTCTGGAGGGGTTGAGGGGGCACGACCTCGTGGGGCGCGGGTGCATATACGCTTTTCGGATGTGTACCGATGCCCCAACTTGCTGTATATTCCCTCTTCACTTATGATCTGACACGGCAATTAATTTATCTATGAGATTGATCAGAGGCCAGGCACTGTTGTTGTATGTGAGATGTATTTCTACCCATTTAGCAGGAGATCAAATTGATGATGGTTTCTTGGCTTCAGCAGTCTTGATGATAGGTGTCAGAATGAGGTACACAAGTAAGCATGCTGGAGTACATGACAAAGGGCAACTTTTAATTAACATCCTTTTCGATCTTTGTGATCTTCTATTCTCCATCCGGTATTTTATCTCCTGCTTCCTATATACCTCTTTTGTCGAATCATTCGAGCGCGAGTATACACCACATATGGTAGCCGAAATCTTGACAGCCTCCAATCCACAACTCTCTCATCTCCCATCCGCGAAAGGTGGATATTTGAGAATGGGATTTTCCTCGTCTGTCGCTTCTCTCCTTCCTCAAACAAATTGCTCTTTCACCATTCCCCATATCGCCTCGAAGCTCAAGTCCATAATTTAAACCCATCGATCTATCCATCCATCCACCACCCCTGGACCCACGATGAATCTTCACCTGAATCTCCTCATCGCACTGGCCACGGGCGCGATGGCTATGCCCACACCTGAGACAGCACATGTGGACCCAAAAGAGTATGCACCGCCGTGGACACACCTTGCGGATATTACGGCGATTGTTGCCGGGGCCTGAGTGTAGCGGGTGGTACGCAGTAAGTTATATCCCCCTTCGTGAGGATTGCTGGGGCAATATGTACATATGCCTGAGTGTATAGGTATAGAGAGAGGAACAGCCTCCTAAAATAAAATTCATAGAATGGGATCGGCAAGTGCAGGCCAGTTGAAGAGCAGAGGCGAGAAAATCTCTCCAGGGAGAACCGCGCTGAGGATTGGGGATCCTGTTGATTGAATTGCGGCATTTTATCTTCTCCCCATGTGTATGACGGGATCAGAGCGATAGGTGCAAAAGCTGAGGCTGGCAATCTGGGGGAAAAGTGGGGATGCTGGCTTTTTTCAAAAAAAAAAAATTTGTCTTCATGTTCTATGTGAGTTTTGTCTGTTCTGTTTCAATATATCTTGAATCAATGAAGGATGGCAATGCTCCATCAAACTCACAGGCAACTCAGTTTGGTTACTTAGATGTGAACATAAAAACGCTCATTCTCAGATGGTGTTCTAACCCTGAAAGACTAGGTTCATTCATTCTGCTACCTTTCTGGTGAGTAAAATCAGGTAAAATGCTTCAGGAGATTTTGAATTGTCATTGTTGATTGAAAGATCGTGCTTTGTTGCTGGTTTCATTGTCTGAACAAAGGGTATCACCATGCCTCAACCCTTTTACCACCACCCCAAAGTCTGATGGGCTGTGAAAAGGTATTTAAGAAGGAGATATAGCCCCATTTACTTACACTTCTGATCAAGAACGATTCTCCAAACAGTTTTGCTATACATAATATTTCTATCGTGTTCGTGCTTATCTTGGTAGGCACATCAGAAGTTGAAGTGTTCCCATTTATATTAAACCTGCTGGTTCCAGACAAAATCAATGAAGTTTTATGGCATTGTCACCATACTTACCCTGCTCAGCACTGCCATCGCCGCACCTGGAAAGCCCAAATCTAAACTCGAAGCTGTCGTCGACGCTGATGAGCCTTTAATTGCGACATGCTACCGTGCTGGCAGGGCATGCCAGTGGCCAACGGATTGCTGCCCCGGGCTGATTTGCGAATGGGATCTTGTAAGTAGAGCCAATATCATCACCTCTCCATCCGTTACTCCGCATAAGTAAATATACAGGGAAGATACGAAAAGAGACACACGCTGAATAACAGAATTGGCAGGCGAATCGAGAATGGCAGGGTACTGCTGTTTGCAAGGGCCCTGAAAGGGTGGGCATCCACGGTTAAGCGCTTGAACAACGAGATCGGGAGCCAAGTCCAGCGAAAAACAAGCCTATTGCTTGGGATAGTTCCGCATCTCGAGTTTTGAGGATGGGGAATGACCGATATGGGTGGAAAAGAGCCAAAGTGGAGATGGAGATGGTGGCAATGATGGTCAGGTTGAGATAGATGTTTGTTTCTTTTTCCGTTTCGCTGGCGAGCTGTTGCTCTGGATGCATTTGGAAGTTCGATAGGGTGGGATATCCCCTGGACGTTGGATCCCACGCTAGCTATACTGATTGCTTGCAGGTTTTCTATAAATACATGGAACTATGTATGTACACTAGTTTGATCTGCACGTTAGGAAGATCATCCTTCAACTGAATTCTAGAGTTAGTATGTGCCATAAAGTGGTTGGTAGAAGACCTTGGAGATGGAACTTGTCAATCCGTGGAGAGATAGGAAATAAGTGCATCACCCGATGGTCGTGTTTGAACTACAAATGTTTATCAGAGTTTCTATTAATTAGTTATGCGAAATAAATTGACAGCTGAGCAGGGACAACAAAGGGATATAATAAATATAGGTAAAATGGGATGAGATGTTCAATGAAACTATAATAAGCAAGTCACATAAATAAATCAGTGAGTCAACCTCCTCATCATTCTACATGTTTATTTATAACAAAATAGGACAAACGAAAAGTAGATTAATTTGAATTAGGAATTATTTATAAATCAGCTTTCACGTATACTACACTGTGGTGCTGCATATTTTTGGAATGAGAGTCAGAATTCTCTCTATCATCTCAACTTTCTCTTTATTGAGACTGTGAACAACAATCTCTTTCTTCTTTAACTCTCAAAACGTCTTCCTGAGCTAGTTACATACACATGATCTTTCTCCTATTTTCTCATTACTTCTCATTAGCTAATTACTTATTTTGTTTGCCAGAATAGCAGCACTATGTATAATCATTTATCATCTTTTATTCAGCGGATCTACAGCTTAAGTAATTGAATTACATGAACTCTGCATATAATATTATAAATATTTAATCTTCTTGCCTACATTGGATTATTCATTTTGCGCTCTCTTGGTCGTCTGTAAATAGGGAGTCTCCACTAGGGTGTCAATTAACCGCTATAATCTGGGCACCTTTCAGCTCAGCTGCCTGGCTGTTCCCGAGTCTGCTAGGTGACAACAAACAATCTTGACAACTTTGATATGTAGGGGAGCGTATAGATATGGCTGTCTCACTCAAGGTATTCTTCGGCACCATTTTTTGCAGGCGGTTGAGGCGGCCATGGAGATCTTTTTGTCATGATCGCATCCTTTCATTGATGTTCTCGAGCCCTGATCGACTTCACTTCAGAACGCACCTCTGTTCATTTGAGACTTTCAAATTTCAATTTCAGTCATTTGGATCAAATTCCCATTGTGTTCCTCTCCAAGTAATCGATAATCCTTGTTGAAAAGCTCATATTCCGAAGTTTTATTTGCGTCCTAGAACTTGTAGAACTGAAGGATAATTGAAATGAAAGGCTATCCTGGCCATCCCTGACCATTTCGGATTCCAAACGTGCAATTTCTTGGTCGAAGCACAGGTCTACGGCCTTATCCTCTGGTAGGAAGACAAGCCGGTCGACGGAACAGGTGATCAACTGCTTCTCGGCGTGGGGTCCTTGGAAATGGCCTTGGATTCTTTGATCCCTTTCAGGATTGGCAGACAGGGTATACCCAATGATAGCCGCCAAATTAAATACCCCTTGTGTCCAGCGTTTGCCACTCACTCTGGTAGATAGCCATTCCGAATGGCACAACCCGCCCATCGCCGCTAACTGTCGGGAAAGGTGTGCCCATCCCTAGTACAGGTATGGTTTATTTTATTTATTTTATTTTTATTTTTTATTTTTTTATCTCTGTATGGAATGCTCTCGGATTTGACCTCAATGAATTTTGACTGTATCATAGGACCTCCGGAAAGAGTGGTAGGCTGCTTCGGGCACTCATGGACAGCTCTCTGTCCTGACATGTCGATTCCTTCCCTCAAAGAATCCTCACAATCTCCCATCGGTGAGCATCTCGATGAACAACATCTCTTTGTAAATCGGATCTGTGGACAAGTCGTCCCAAAAGCTGTCAGCTTTTATATTGTCTCTCTTTTTGGTTTTTTCGAGTTGGCCGGGACAAATCAAAAGGTCTCCGGTTCTCGTTATCGTACAAGTATCGATTGGCGCTTTGAGAAAGGAGTATCTAATCACCCCCAGAGAGACGCCTCCTTCAGTGCAGTTCTCCCATTACTGTTTGTGGCATCCACTTCAGTGCCATGCTTGGGAAGAAGGGAAACCATAGGAGAGCTTTTCTCTTGAGAAGCCATAATAAGACATGTATCTCCTTCGCGATCTTTCCCGCGAAGGAAGATTATTTTGTCGGGTGACTTTCCACGGAGTGCTTAACGCCGGATACATTGCCGGTGACGCCAATATGATATAGCATATAGGATGCGCCGCTGCTCAAAAGGGGCTCTCATCGTCAAGCTGAAAGGTGATCGCCTTCATAGAATCGTCAGAAGAAATCCCAGACTAGTGAGGAACGGCTAGAGGCAATCCCCGCAAACGTCCATACGCGAAGCATAAATGAATACAATAACCACATTTTGATAGAGTGGCAAGCTTGGTCGATTGCAAACGTTGATAACTACGGGGACGACTATACACGGTGGAATATACATCACGTGATGAAAAGGTCCGCTGTCTACAGAGTTGCCATTTACTCTCAGAAACAAGCCATGATAGACAATCCTGATCACATCCCTATAAGCTCTCTCCCATCCCCTCAGGCAGCAAGCCTGATGGCGTGCCGACGCAGCGCCGCCAGCGCGCCCAGCCCCCCAACACCACCGAACGCGTCCCGAGCCTTGACGCGCATCTGCTCCCCCATACGCCGTCCACCCAAGAGACCCCATCTCCTCACCCCAATCGCCCGCCGCACATGTGAACTGAATGACATGGAGTCTCCAAGCTCCCCTACACCAGCAGGCAGCTCAAAGAGCAGAAATGTCGCACCAATTCACCTCAACCTACGTGGCCCGATGGCTAGCGATCTCCTAGCCGCCCACGAGGCTGAGGCACAGAAATCCCATGCAGAAGCACTAGCGGCTGCAAATATGCTTGATCGGATTGAAGAAGACCTAGATGTCATGAAGGCAAAAGGCCTATCAAGGGCACTGGCCCTTGGAGCCGCTGTGAAGGCGTTAGTCAAGGACTGGTACAATGGAAGTCTAGAAACAGCTAAGCAGTCCACCACAATCAAGCCTGCTGGCTCCACTGGTGCAAATGATGCAAGAGCTCCTACCTACGCAAAGACAGCTGCAGACAGCACCAATGTAACAAAAACACCAGCAACCATACTGCAGAAACCCCTGCTTAGGAATAACCCCAGAGAAGGAAAAACACCACGAATCCTCGCGCGCCTGCCTTCAGATCATCTAGCTCGCAAAGCAAGCCCAATTGCTACTCTTAGAAAGCTGAAGGCTGAACTCCCAGGGCCTTTGGCAGCAGCCATCACAGCAGTTCAAGCCATCCCCACAGGCATTGCCATCATTCCTAGAAGCTTGCAAGACATGGAGGCCCTGCTAGCCCAAAAGAATGTTTTAGCAGCCACCCTCACCAATACTCAGATAGAGAAGGAAGAACATTGGATCACCTGCCTGATTCCTGGGCTGCCCATGGAGATTAGTGACTATGGTGGTGGAACTCTGCGTCTCTCAGCAGAATCCATGACAGAAGAATTCACACTCCAAACCAGAATCAAGCCTGTCCAGAGTCGCTGGGCAAAAATACACCCTGGAAACCCAACAGCCACTCTTATATTACACTTTTCGCAAGAGACAGCAGTAAACCTGCCATCAAAAGTGGAACTATATGGATATCAAAGACCAGTGATCAGAAAGGCACCTAAGGTCAAAATACAACAATGCAGCAAATGCTGGGGATTTCATCAAGAGAGATACTGCCTCCGCGTCCCTCGCTGCAAAAAATGCAGTTCTAAGAATCATGTGAAAGGAAATCCATCCTGTCATAAGGAGAATGAAGCATGTGGATGCCCCAATCGCTGCACTAACTGTCTTGGACCACATGCCGCGGATGATCCATCCTGCCCCGCCAGACCAGGGATAAAGAATGGGACTGTTCAAAGGCACTCAAGAAACCAGCTGAGGGATATCCGCAATGCACAGAGTAAGGCATACTTGGCCAAGGCAAGTAACAGCAAATGCGGTGGTCGAGGGCCATCAGCAGACCTGAGGTTGAATGATTCTACTGAGCGTAGATCTAACCTCACACCAACATCAAACACAGCACCAAGCACAGCATTGAGCACAGCATCAGGCACAGCATTAGGCATGGCGCCCAACCCAACATCTAATGCAACACCCAACACGTCATCTCACGCAACAACACCCTCCTTTCAGCTACTCAATGAAGAAGAACTCTAGATCTCCGCAATTCCTGCAGATTATGCAAGTCAATGTAGGAAAAGGGGGCCCAGCACACGAGACGGCCCTCAATCTAGCGTTTGTAAGAAAGACTGACATCCTTCTCATACAGGAACCCTGGATTCACAGGAACTTAAGCCAACGCATCTCCAAAAAGCATCCAGCATTCAACTGCTTTGCCCCAATTGAAAAGTGGGACAGGAAGCCACGGGTCCTCACCTATGTGCGTAAACACCCACAAATCCATGCTCATGCAGTCCCAGGCCCCTGGGCAGAAAACCGGGACATCCACATGCTGCACATACAGGCCTGGGGTCTACAGCTTCAGACAGTCAACATATACAATGCACCCCCAGGCGCAGAGGATCCTGGACAAGGTGTGGGCTGTCTTCTCTCCTGGTCTGTCCCAGCACTCCCGTTGCTCCTTGCTGGCGACCTCAATATCAAGCACCCCGTGTGGCAACCAGGAGTGCCTCCAAGCATGTGGGCGGAACCATTCCTGCAATGGACCATGAATTTCAACTTTACTCTCACCATGGACCCAGACACTCCCACACGTGGGCATAACATGATAGACCTGGCCTGGGCCACCCCGGAATTAGTTATCAAAGGAGTGGACACACAGGTGGACAGATCCCTTTACACTTCCTCTGACCACCAGACTCTTCTCACCAAAATCAGCCTTCCACAGGGCGCAAGGCCTGACAGGCCAACCCATTTTTTCCGTCTCGACACCATGAATGAGAAGGTCTTTAACCAGACGCTGGAGGCCTATAAGCCAAAACTAGACAAACTATGTGATATCCCAGAGTACCCCAATACAGATCAGCTGGATGCCCTGGCTAAAGGTATCACAGATGCACTAATAGCTTCCCTGGAAAGTTCCACCAAGAAGAGCACCGGGCAAGGCACAGGTCAGCCATGGTGGAATGAGGACTGCCAGAAAGCAGTGACAACACTACATCGTGCACAGCGCCTAGGCTCTAGTTTTTTACGAGAAGCAAAAAGCAACGTAGCCAGGACCACCAGGAAAGCCAAGAGAGAATACTGGCGAGGCAAGATAGCAGAGGCCTCAGTGGGGAAAGATATCTTTAAGATGATCAAATGGGCCCATTCAACTGGCTCCTTTCATTCCCCCCCTCTTGTAGATGAAGAGACTGGGCGAACGCGAACAACCCCTAGAGAGAAAAGAGACCTTCTGCAACGGGTGCTCTTACAGAAGGCTGCAAGCAGAGAGGATATCCCAATTAGCTGGTCCAACCCACCATCTGTCAAATTACCTTTTCCTGTTGCCTCAGCACATGAGATACAAAGTTCTCTGCTGAACACGGGTAATACCACTCCAGGAACTGATGGAGTGCCAACAGAGGTGCTACGAAAGGCATGGCCACATATTAAGGTATCAGTGGAAAGGCTGTTCAGAGCCTGCCTTAGGGTTGGCTGGCACCCAACCTCCTTTCGAGATGCCACACTGGTTGTGCTGCCTAAGGTCAACAGAGATCCAACACTCCCGCGATCCTACAGGCTTATAGCCCTTCTCTCAACGTTGGGGAAGGGACTGGAACGCCTGGTAGCCCGTAGGCTGGCCTGGACAGCTATACAAGAGAAGATTGTCCACCCCCAGCATTTTGGAGCCCTCCCTGGGCGGGCTGCCTCAGACCTAGTGGCAGCGATGGTTCATGATATAGAGGAAGCCTGGGCCCATGGAAAAGTAGTCTCTCTTCTTACTCTGGACATCAAGGGTGCTTTTGATGCTGTACTCAGAGGAAGGATGCTGCGGAGATTGCAAGAACAAGGCTGGCCACCAAATTTAATTAGATGGGTGGAAAGCTTCATGACAGGACGCACAGGCAGGATCAGATTGGATGGACTCCTGGGAGAGCTCTTTGATATCCCAGCAGGGCTTCCACAAGGCTCGCCAGTCTCACCTATTCTATTCATGCTGTTTATTCAGCCTCTGTTCTTTCTAGGAACTATACAAAGAAGACGTGCACGCTTAGGCTACGCAGATGATCTAGGACTGCTTAGTGCTGGAACCACTCTTGAAGGGAATGTTGTTACTCTCCAGGAGGATTTCAAGTTGCTAAATGATTGGGCCAGCAAAGAAGGGCTGACATTTGATTTTGCCAAAACTGAGATAGCACACTTCACACGGCGCAGAACCCTTTCAAACCCCTCAATCAACCTTGAAACAACATCTGGCACTCACTCTATTACAGCAAAGGCAGTGAAAAGCTCCATAAGATATCTAGGAATCTGGCTAGATAGAAAACTGAGCTTCAAGAAACACGTGGAGACCATGGCGGCTAAGGCACGACAGGTGTCTAATGGCATACGAGCACTAAGCAACACAGCAAGAGGCGCCCCAGTACAACTGCTTAGACAATCCATTCAGGCCTGTGTGCTCTCTGTGCTCTGCTATGGAGCAGAGGCCTGGTGGCCTGGAGCCACACGAATGGAGAAGGGAAAGGAAATCTCCAATCGAATGGATTGCCTAGTCAGAAAGCTAGATCTAGCCCTTAGAGATGCTTTGCGAGGGGCACTGCCAGTCTACAAGACCACACCCATTTCAGCTCTACACCGTGAGCTAGGAATCATGCCAATGAAAGAGACACTAGACAACCGGCGTGCTGTATTTGCAGTAAGAATCAAAAAGCTTGACAAGAGGCACCCGCTAGTGAGACGCTCTAATAAAGTAGCTACCACCAAACCCTATACCACACGTCTGTCTAGAGCGTCCAGTCATGCTGGTGGGATAGAAGCATATGACCCTCTACTCACGCCCCCTTGGATGAGATTTCCCAGGAAAGAAGATCTGCAGATTGGGTATGTGGCAGGCCGCACAAAGGAACAGGCAGCACAAGACTTTAAGAGCTGGCTACAACAACGCAATCCCCTGGATCTGGTGGTCTTTACCGATGGTTCACAGATAGAGCACCCTCAGCGTGCGACTGGTGCAGGATGGGCTATATGCTGGGGTAGCGAACACCATCTAATCTCCACAGGAAACCTGCCAATGGATAAAGCAGAGGTCTTTGACGCAGAGGCAATGGCAGCCCTGCAGGGCCTAAAGGAAGCCACCACCTCGCCTCAGGCGAAGTTTGCCAGCAACGTCTACATTTGCCTAGACAATTTGGAGGTAGCACGAGCCCTTGGATCCGTGCCAAACACCTCTAGCCAGCAGGTCTTCGCGCAGTTTCTGAAAGCCATAAAGGCCTGGCAGAGCAGGGATAGGCTCCCATTGGCCACCCAGAGCAGGGTGGTCATTAGATGGGTCCCAGGCCACGCAGGCGTGGCTGGTAATGAAAAGGCAGATCTTGAAGCCAAAGCAGCCGCAGCGCAGGCAGCAAGTGCAAGCATGGTACCTCAACCTGACAGCATAGGCACTCTAGCTTATATAAAGCGACACACTATGGAACAAACCACACGGGCCTTTGAGAACTACTGGGCCAAAAATCGGCCCAAACGCTATATGGAGCTGGAGATCCCACTAAAGAGAGCCTCAACAGAGGTAAAACTTTCACGCTTCACATTAGGAAAGCTCTATGCCGCCCGATCAGGTCATGGAGACTTTGCAGCCTACCACAGCCACCTTAAGCATGAAGATGCAGAGTGCTACTGCCGGTGTGGACATAGCAAAACTCCAGAACATTTCTACTATTGCACTCTTGCAAGAAAAGCAGCAAAGCGGCGCCGGCCTATCTACAATCTCCGCGAGACACTGGCAACCTCGCGTGGGGCCCTAGAATTCAATAACTGGCTAAGAGAAACAGCCTTCTATCAGAATATCTGTCCAATGCGCCGTCGCGCACCTCCAGATCAGATCCCACAGACCATTCTCTCCTCTGTCTTGCCCCCATCTTCCTCACCACCTCCTCCTCCTTCCTCTCTTTCCTCTCCTTTCTTTCCTTCCTTGCCTTCCTTCCTATCCGCCTCCCCTACCTCCCTCCCACAAACCTAAAACCTCTCAAAACCTCTGCTCTATGGCAACCGACCCATGGGCTCTGCCGGTGCAGCAATACGCAACCCATTTTTGCCTCATTTGTAAGATAGCTACTAGATAGGTAGTCGCCTACGGGCGTAGCTCTACCCGCCCTATAGTTCGACGCGGACTCTACTAGATCACGTGCCCTTAAGGCACGTGGACTAACCGGGCGTTAAATAAAAACACACACACACACACACACACACACACACACACACACACAAGCCATGATAGATATATGAACCAGCCTTAAGGGTCTGCAAATTAAACTCGTACAATGCTAGATAGGGAAGCTTACTTTGAGCACGTCTGTAAAGGAATAATGATTAATATTGAACTGTCGCACAGCAAGGGGTTGGTTCTTGCAACGAGAAGTGGTGCAAGGAAAGATTATCTCGAAGTATCTCCCCTGAAACCCACCCTTGACCACGATGCTGCCCGTTGCTGCTCTAAATAGTGTGGGGTGGGGAGAATCTCACCCGAATGCTGATCCTGGTTTAGCTAGATTTCCACAATACTCCAGGAGGTTCGCGGTCCTTTTTTAACAATTTTCGACTGCAATTTCACGCCATTATCAGCTCCCTATGACCGCGCCAGGTGGCCCTTCCAAGCAGTGTTAATCTCTTGGTCACAATTAAGTCGTTCATTTCGCTTCCAACGGCTCTTAGTAGTATCTTATTGATTTATAAACGCTGCGCTGACGGTGGCATACTGGAAACCAGCTCAAAAGTTCACCGCCATCGCTTTTAAAAATGACCCGAAAATCACCATCCTGCCCTCGTGGGAAACCGATGCTGGATGCGCAGCCCTGGGCACGGACACTTCTTATGCCAAAGGTGCATTTTGACACCCTGGGAGAATTTGGTTTGCCTTGACAGAAATCAGAGTCTTGTGATTCCAGCACGAGCAGACGCCATATACATATGTACACACGCTTCTTATGCGGTAATACATGTATACATGTATACGCGTGAAGTGCCATTCTTGTTCCGTTCTGGTCAACGAGGTTGATATATCAGGGACTTTCGTCGCCATTTTTGACTGTTGATTTGAGGAAGGTATAATGAACCTATGCTTTTCGACACTCAGCACTGTTTCAGCATGACCGACCTCCCTCAGCTCTAAGCTTTAGACACAGCAGTGACTTCTCCTGTGAATCTCATCTCCTACCTCTGAAGAGATTTTGATGCTTGGGTGCGAGCTAGATCATCAAGCAGGCAAGAACGAGGACTGCTAGTATCGATATAACATCCATTTGATTGCCATACGAGGCTCCTTGAGGCGGCAGGGCGGCCTGAGGAGCTTGAAAAGTGCTGAGTTATTTTTATTCTGTCAATCTAACGGCAAGTGAGTCGGCATTATTATTAACAATATAGAACAGGTTATTAAAAATAATAAAAATAGCTAAAAAAAAAAAAAAAAAAAAAAAAAAAAAAGCTATCAGTAATAAAAATTCTTTTATTCTCAGTCAGTATATTTATAAAATTAGTTTTTATTATTTTAATAAATATTAAGTAATGTTCTTGCGAGTGCGTAAAAGTGAAGTGATTGTTAAGTTCTATATAATGAGAGCTTCTGCACGTAGCGACGATATAGCCATGTATGAGCTAGGCACTAGCGTAGAGAGGAAAGAGAATGGAAATTATAAATCGGAGCGGGGGGAATAAAGCTCCGATAGTCCAGAGGCGTAGCCACTCACAACAAAACAATAATAATAAACAATTTATTTTTACAACCTATTAATTAATCAAAAAATTTCCCTTTAGTAGAACAGTAATTAAATAATTAACAGCAACAGAATAAAAATAAAAATAATTATCTATTTATAAATTTTATTATTATTATTATTATTATTATTATTATTATTTTTTACTTTTTGTATTAATATTAATTAATAATGAATAAATTTATAAATATAAAGTTAAATATATTATATAGAAAAAATTTATTATTGAAAATATGCTCTTATAATAAAAGAAGCTATTTTTAATATCTTAGTAGAAGGATATTGTGATGGCGTTGGCTACTCGTTGTCTGAAGAGGGGTAATAGCAACGGCCTAGCAATGGATAAGGAGATCCCCAGACCCGTCCTTCGTAAATCATCTTAGTATTCGTCGAAATAGCCTACCTAGTTGGCAATCAAACACCCGTTCATCTGCGCCTGGATTGAAGCTGTGACAGATATTGAAAAACAACTAGTTAATTTAAAACTAGAATATAATAATGATAACTTGTAAAATTTTCCAGTTCTTTAAATATTTAATAATTCTCATTAGTTATATCAGCAGGAAAATAAAAACAAGAGTTATATACAAAGACTTGAATAACTTTGAGTTAATGAAAAGATATTGATTAAAATATCAAGATCTGCAAGTACAGAATGATCAAACCTCACTATTATGAAAAAGCAGAACCAGAATATATATTTGCTGCAAAGGAGAAAGACAAAGAGAAGGAAAAGCATACAAGATCTAGCCGCTGAATTCAACGCAGAGGAGGCCTAACTTGAGAAAAGGCATACTGAGCCCGCTATTCTGCCTGCTCAGCCTGTTGAGAGAGTCCAATATTTAATCGTCTGCACCCTCTGCCCCTGCCCCAGCGCCTAAGGTCACACTCACCAGCTCCATCACCACAGTGAAAGCAATTGTGGTTCTCACAGGCAATAAAAAGAACAAGATGTCCCTAATCCTAGTATAGTTTCATTTAATTTAATTAGCGGTTGTTTGAGCGTAAATAGTTCGGGTTAAAATCTAGTTAGTTGCAAAAATAAATATATAATTCGGTCTTTGCGCTCGCTTGTGGATTTTACGTTACTACTCCTATCACCAGCACCAACCACCCAGAGCCACTTCTACTGGACTTGGCTAACAATCTCACTCGCCCTCGTAAGGCTCTCCACCATTTGCTGGCATTCCTTTCGTCGGCGGATGGTATATTCACTTTCGCGGAGGAGGTCGTCGAATTCCTCGGATCGGTACATTTGGGCAAGGAGCTCGCGTTGCATTTCATCTTTGGTGTGCCTGTACGTGCAGATTAGTTTGAGTGTGGGAAGAAAGAAAGGAAAAGAGGAACGAAAAAAAAAAAAAAAAAAAAAAAAAAAAAAAACATACTGGACAAGATTAAGCATAACTGCCTTGGGGACCATGTCGATCATGGTTCTCTTGACGATGTTATAATATGAGTTTATCAGGAGTTCTATTTGAGTCGTCGTTAGTACGTAAACCAGGAATATGTCTGCAACCGTCATAGATAAACATCGGAGCACCACATACTAATAACCTCAACCTCCGAATTCTCCCGCTCAGACAAAGTCCCGGACGCCTTGAGGGTGGGCGGTGGAGGCTCCATTGCCGCCATCTTCTTCTTATTCTTAGACGCAAAGAAGCTGCCGAAGAACCCACCGTTGGCGTCTGACATGGGATCAAGCGACGGGCTTGCCGATCGTGGAGGTACTGCTGAGGGCGGGAGGGGTTTGCCCGTCTTGGGATCGACCTGCGTTGGCCTGGAGGCAGCGTGTCGTTCATTAACGATAGCCATCGCCTAATAATAAACAATGGTCAGAAGGAAGTTGATATCGGAAGAAAAGGGGGGGGGGGGGAAGTTATTGTATAAAACTAACCCTATGTCCATTCAAAAAATCCGGGTGCCCAGTATTGATATAGCACGACTCCATCGCCACCAGATCCCTGACCAATTTGTTCGTCGGGTCCATAGCCTGCTTGAAAAACGCAATGACAACACTGTGGAACTTCTCTTTGAGTTGCGGATATCTACGGAACGGTTGCTTGCTGAGCAGCTGTCCCAGAATCCGGACGAGTTCGTCATAAACTAACGACACGCATTTCAAGCTTGGGTCCTCAAGTCTCTTGATTTGCTGTTTGACAATAAGTTCGAAGGCGGTGGTACCGACGAATAGGGCCGGAGAGGAGCCGGAGGAGTTGTAGAGGATGGTGCGAATATCGATATCTTTAACCTGGTCGAATGGATCGACTGCCTTGACGCCGTTGGAGTAGAGTTCATGGAAGACAAAACTAATACGCGCCCCTCCCGAAAGCTCGACACTGGATAATTCCTGGTTATTTCCATCCAGCACTGTCCGATATTCGTTGCTGAATTCCGTGATGATGTTGAGGATGATGTTGGCGCTGTTTCCGAGCATGGAGTCGCCAAGTTGGGCGAGCTCGGTGGTGTATTTCTGGAGAGAAGAGGCGATACGAGCTTTGATGTCAGGAAGAGTTTGTTTAATGTGCATCATGAGAATCTATATATCAGTGTTAGCTTCCAAGGGCGCATAAGAGCTCATTATCCTTCTAAACTGCAAGCATACCAAATTCAATTTCCGGGCAAGATATGGCGTTCCACAATATGACGACTTATTCCGATAAGCCTTGTGGTTCTCGAAGAAATTCTTCTCATGCTCCAGCGCATAGGAAATGGGTCGTTTATTCTCGATATCCCTTTGCCCGCGGTTGACGACGGGTACGTAACCCAGACGCAGGGGAATAATTCTGCCAGCAAGAATATCCACCACGTCCGTTCCTGTGTCCATAAGATCTACTTTTGTAAGCACACCAATGGTCCGTTGGCCTTCGGGATCGACCTCTCGGGCAAGTTTCAGGCCGTCGGAGTTGGCAAGATCCTGGTTCGCAGCAGTGACGGCAAGGATAATGGCATTTGACTTGCTAATATGCTTTAATACCATATCTCGTATTTGCTTCTCGATATCTTTGGGTTGATCTCCGACCGGGACTTTGGTTAAGCCGGGCAGATCGACGAGGGTGAGTGTCAGGACGTTCGGGGAGTAGATCCTCAGATTGATCGGTACTGGTGAAATGCCCGCATTGCGCCCAGTCTTCTGCTCAGTCTCACGAACAATCTCATCTCTGATCTTGTTGAAATCGTAAAACTTTTGCCCAGGGATATGCAGGAATTCGCCATACTCGTCCAGATTAGCCTCCTTATCGGTGGTCTCGAGCTTCTCTTCCTTCACCCCGTTGGCCTGCGGTTTCACTAAAGAAGGCCTATTGATAAGTTGTAGAACAAGGGGCCGTCGAGTTACGATTCCGGAACCTCTAGGAAGACTAATTTTTGCGGTTCATCTCTAGTCAGTGGGCCCGTCGCTGGAGAGATGAGAAAACATTTAGCAATAGCCAACTCACAAGTCTCTTCCAACGATATTTTCCAGCACTGAACTCTTTCCGCTGGACTGTGAACCGACGACCACTATTTGCGGAAGATCAATGGGGTTTTGAACCTAAATCGGCGTAGCAAAGGGGTGTGTGTCAGTGCCGGTGTCAAGCCTCGCCCAATATGAATGCGCGGGGGAAGGAAAGACATACACCAACTGTCGTGAAGACATCCTGCAGCTTATTTACCAGCGAAATAAGGGTGGGGTCATTAACATTTATTCTATTCGGGGGCAAGGTTAGCAAGCTAGCATCATTGAGCGGAGAGATGACAACGACAGGGTCATCTATCACAGGTATTTGGAGACGCACGAGTAACCAGTTTGGGGCGCCGACATGTCGGGCAGAGAAGGCGCCTTTGCCTCGTAGTAACTCAGCCAGCGAATACAAGTGATAACTCGGCAGAGGACAGCAGAGAATCTGCGACGTGTGGAGGTGTTGGAGGTGTGTTTTGTACGTGAGCCGTCCTGAGGAAGACAGAGAGACATGAATGTTGCATAGTTATCGCGCTACCGTGGCCCTCCCCATGGTCGGGCTGGCGGATGACTAAGCCACCCAGCCGCTGGGAGGCTTCTCAAAAACGTCCAGATACTTCTTAGGCATCCGCATTTCTCGCATTTCTCGCATTTTTCTCGCAAATATTATCTTTGGGACGAACTACGCGGGAAGATCACAGGAAATGACTAAGACGGCCGCGCGTCATTGCTTTTACAGCTGTTACTGTCCAGCTCCCTCACGCGTCCCTCTGCAATCAAATCTCCCATACTCCCAAGAATCGGGGATATCTGAACGGGGACCTTCCAAAGAGCAAGCTTCCAATGAGAAGAGTCAACTCCACAGGGGGTGTTTGCATAGCTCTATGATAAGTATCGAAGCACACAGATAGTTAGATGAAACCATACTACTTAAATCATCCTCGACAATGAGATAATGTACCCTCCTTTCACACCTGGCACGGGATGGATCTAGGCAGCTTTTATGGAGACAGATGATACCCAAGTCACGGTATTAATGGTTAGCGTTCTGAGTATACTGAGACGGTCATACACACATTCTCCGCTTGACAGTGCGGCCTATCATGCAACACAGTCTGCAACGAGATGGGAGATATTCACCCGTATTTTCCGTCATATGATCCGTGCGATCAGGACGCGCATCAAGATAAATCCACCAATAAAACAACCCACAAAAAGGGGCTTTTATGAGAAAACCTTACACTACGTAAAAAACAAAAGCGGCAGGCTTTTAGTACTATTGCCACGGAGCCTCCAATCTGGGACCATGGACATAAGCTAAACTACCAGGGGTCCCAAAAAGAAACACAAAAGGCAAACCAAAGAAAAAGAGTCTGCATGCAGCTCTTGCAAACAAAACGACTACATTGACGATGTGGGAAGTTTTATAATATGGAAGAAGCTAAAGCAAAAGGAAAAAGGGGGGTTGGAGGGAATATCGACTCTACTCGTCACACACTGAGGCGAACTTCTCAGACATATCTTGAAGGATTTTCTCATACTGTAGGTTCGTGCAGAAAATGTTAGCATACGAAATAAATTACCCTTACAGATGGGGGGATGAAGGGGGATGTGATGTTGGGTTGCGGCATGTGGGGGAATCATCACCTTTTTAGTAACAGCCTCTTCATCATCTGGAATCTCAAATTTCATTCCCCGTAGCATATTTTGGATCTCAGCCGTGGCCTCTCTAACCTTTGCCCAGCTCTGTCCCTGCGCAATGGCCTTCTGGCTCTCATCATGGTACCCCATGAATGCCTTCATCATGTACTCCGTCTTCCACAAGGGGCAGAACTGATCATAGTCGCTGTACCCGTTTTGCTGCAAGAAGTCATCCTTAAGTAACGCGGCGACGTCCAGGGTAATCTTGTCCGGATCACCAAGCGCCGATTTCCCAACGAGTTGGACGACCTGGTCCAGATCTTCGGAGTTGGTGAGCAGCTCTCTGATCCTGTTTCTGAGCCGGGGGAACTCCGGATGCTCCTTTGCGTAGTATTTATCGAGGACGTTGGTGTATTTACTGTACGAGACCGAAGTGTTGATGGACGGGAAGTGTTTGCGCTGCGCGAGCTTCTTGTCCAGACCCCAGAAAACTTGCACGATACCAAGCGTGCTGGTCGTGACGGGGTCGGTGAAATCGCCACCGGGAGGACTCACTGCGCCAACGATGCTGACGCTACCTATTCGCTTGGGGCTTCCTAGAGCTATGCTCTTGCCGGCACGTTCATAGAAGGAGGCGAGTTTGGCACCGAGGTAAGCGGGAAAACCCTGGTCAGCAGGCATTTCTCCCAGACGTCCTGAGATCTCACGGAGGGCCTCGGCCCAGCGAGAAGAAGAGTCTGCCATCATAGCGACATTTTTACCCTGATCACGGAAATATTCTGCAACAGTGATGCCGGTGTAGATGGAAGCTTCACGGGCAGCGACGGGCATGTTGGACGTGTTGGCAATGAGACAGGTACGTTTCATGATGGGCTCCTTACGGCCGTCGATGGTGATTGAGAGCTAGGTTGCAAGTTAGTTTTAAGAATTCTCTACGTGAAAAGAAGGGTAACAAATGTTCCCCTACCTCTGGGAAATCCATCAAGACTTCGGCCATCTCATTTCCACGCTCGCCGCATCCAACATACACAATGATATCGCTGTTGGAGAATTTGGAGACACTTTGACTGATGACTGTCTTCCCGCATCCAAATGCACCGGGGATACACACTGTTCCACCTTGGACACTCGGGAAGAGAGCATCAAGGACACGCTGGCCGACAATAAAAGGCGAATCGGATGCCAGCTTCTCGTTGACGGGGCGAGGGACACGAACTGGCCACTGGTGCACCATACTATATTCATATCTTTTGCCATCGAACTCAACTTCCAAGAGCTTCTCGTCGACGGTGTAGCTACCGGGCCCCGCAATGCGTGTAATAGTGCCCCGTGCGCGGGGTGGTAGGAGGATCTTATGGTCATCCAACAGGCTGTTCTCCCACACACTGCCCCAGATGTCACCGCCGGTAATGTGGTCTCCGACTTTGAGATTGGCTGGCTTGAAGTCCCATTTCTTTTCTCGGTCGAGGGCTGGGATGGAGATACCGCGCGGAATATAGATGCTGCCGGAGGCGTCGGAGATGGCTTTGAGAGGTCGCTGGATACCGTCGTAGATCGTCTCCATCAATCCCGGGCCGAGTTCTACAGATAATGGTTTTCCGGTTCTGTACACGGGATCACCAACAGTTACTCCGGCTAGATAGGGAAGGACAAACAGGTTAGTCTTGGTTTTGGAGCGGCCCGGAGGGTTCCGTTCAAATCACCTGTTTCCTCGTAGACCTGAATTGTAGCTTTGTCCGCATCGATTCGAATAACTTCTCCAACTAGTTTGTCGTAGCCCACTTGACACTAGAAAAACTGGGATATCAGAAAACAAGGGATCTCCAGACGTAGCTTCTGGGGGGACTATCGGCTTATTTGGACACCCACCAGTTCATACATCGCGCAGCCTATCATGTTCTCCGCAACGACGACGGGTCCAGAGACCGAGTAAATTGAACCACGGTGTTCCTCGCCGGGCTCCGCGTGATTTCTCTTCGAGTTTGCTGGAGACATGTCGGGAGATGAATTGTGCGAATCAGGCAGGGAGAAGCGGGGGAGGGGGAGGGGGAGGGGGAGAGGAGCTGGAATTCCGTTGCTGCTGCTGTGGCGTTGTTGATGATTGTGCTGATTATGTTGGTGGTAATGCTCGATGATAAGGTGGTTGTTGGAGTTGAGAGATTGCCTCAGGTTGGGCTGTGGCGTAAGCGGCGGATCGCTTGACAACCCGGTTCTGGGACTGGTAACGGTGGGAGCAGAGGGACGGCTGGGCGGTTCGCCTTTGGAAACGATGAGGTCTATGAGAGATGGCCGCGATTTTAAGGATGGTCGACCAAGGCCCAGCATATGATCTTGGGAATCGGAGCCCGGAAGGTAGCTTGAAGCGTCGTTGAGTAGGTGATGCGGTGCAGGTCTCTTCCCACTTGGTGGTTTGGCGGGTTGGCGATGATGCTTGTGGTTGGCTGTTGTCAGCGCCCGCCCAGTTCCCCAGCGCAATATTCTGGCTGGGCGGTAACTTAAACTATGGGCAATCATGGACCAGCATTTTAACTAAATCCCTCGCTAACCCAATCAACAGACAAATACTCTATCTGATTCTAATTCTATGGATCTGCAACTCTTGATTGATTGCATCTGCTACGTGAGTAAATATCTAATTTGACTGATGCATCAATAAATACAAAGGCTTTCTTTAACCATCGATTTATCACTTGTGTTCCTGTTGGGAGCAGAACGGAATCCATCCGCCGACATCATCATCATCATCATCATCATCATCATCATCATCATCATTGGGTGTGAAGCTTCACCAGGCCAAAAGTAGTCCAGTGGGTCTGTTCACTTCGCCTATAGTTGCGTACTTCGGGTGGTAGCTGAAAGGGCAGGACAGAGAGCAACTCTTGCAGCATGATCCCTGTAGTCCCAGATCAGTATATAAAATGTCTGGAATATTTGTATGTAAGCAGTTGTAGCAAGGCTCACTCTAAGAAGAGCTAAGAAGGCAAAGGGTTTTTATATTTTTATTGAAAGTAATTAATAGGGCTGAGAGTGTTGCTGCGTCCAGCGGTCCAAGGACGTGCTGAAGAAGCGATAATCAAGAATACAGAGAACGATGTCAATCAACGGCAAAACAATTAGCTGGCTGACGGACGAGAGATGGGGAGGCATGAAAATGAAGAAGAATTCTTAAAAGAACAACATATTGCCAAAGAGTTATATCTCAGAGCTGAGAGGTTGGCTCTTTCGAGTACCCTGTAGAATTCCCGACGATCATTAAGCTTCAACCTGTTTCCTCGCAAGGGTTGATCTCCACATACCCCCGGTCCAACGGCAGATTTACCCGGCTGGTCAGGGCCCCGTGGATTTCACCAGGGAGCTGATTAAACTCGCGGTTTCTGGAAGAAATGCGCCATGTGTAGAACTTAATCAGTCTCCTTCATTGACAGAATTTCCTGCAAGGAATGTTGTTGCATGTCTGGAAGTTTTGTGGGCCCCCCCCTTGGTCGAAGATGAGTGATGAACTACGAACTGTACTGTACATACATCCATACACCCATACAGTAGTTAGCTGCACTCGATGCATGTGTGCCGTGTGAAAGGATAGAGACAGGAGTGTAGTTACGAGAGCATGCTCCGGCAAGACTCCAAACAACAACAACAACAACAACAAAAAAAAAAAAAAAAAAAAAAAAAAAAAAAAAAAAAAAAACCTTCAAGCCTTCTCTCAAAATCCAGGGCTGCTGCCAGCGCCGCGTGAACAAGTCTCTCTGGCCGCCAAGGGACTGACAACCTGTGACAAAGATGGGTGAGGGAGGTTCACAGGGGCTTTTTGGCTGCCCGGGGGCGGGGGGAGGGGAAGGGCTGTCTGTGTTGTGATCACCGATCAGCGAAACGGGTGAGCCACGATGGGCAACGTTAGCTGATATGTATCGATCTATCTTCTTAGGTTCGGGTAGGTAGGTTGGTTTTGGCTGGTTGAGTAGCTCGTTCATTGGCTACGCATGATATTTCTGGGTTGAAGAAGGGGGCAAAGTGGTAGTTTAGGTGATTGATCAACTCGAAGAGATGATATTCGTCAACGGGTTATACTAGTTATTGTGCACTGTAGTTATATAACATCATCCTGGCCATGTGAAGGCTCATCATGTCAGCTGTTTCAAATTTCTTTGCACTCGAAACAAATTTAACACCTCAATCCACGCCTAAATATTCCCCAGGTAAGCTGCTTGCACGCACAAACACCAGCGTTTCTACTTTGAAGTGTTTCCTCGAGTTGAGCGTATTTTGTCATCCTGGAACCCGTTCAGTCAAACAGCAGGCAAATAACTCTTGTGACTCAAAAGAGAGATATTGTTGAAGAATGAAACGGCTATAATCAAGGGTTTTCTTTCACTTCGACTTATCACCAACAACAATCACTTCGAGACCAATGAACGGTCAGTCTGGGGGCCAATCTCTACTTTTATCTAGGTAATCTTGTTGATAGGGTTCTGAGAAACATGCCGGCCAGGGATTTGCTGATTAGTGAGTGCTTAAATGGCCGCATCCAGATTGCAGCACGCCGCAGAGGGTGAAGCGATCTTGGAATATTATTGACAGAGAAATGGAAACAAACCCCTCTATAAGGGCAATGCCAATTTCCACATTCTCATTTCGATCTCTAGCATCATATTTTTTGATTCCGAAGACGGAGGAGAAGAAACCGAAGAAAGCTGATGATGGTGACCGCGATCACAACACCCTAAAACTCCTGCTTCGGGTAATATTACGTCACTGGCCATTGGATCTAGCATGGGCTGGCTGTTGTTGTGTCATGTTGAAAGTTTGTTGTAATGCGTACGGTCACCACGGTCAGACAGACCGTGATTATTATTATTACTTCTGGCTGGGAAGGCAGCTTAGTTAACGGTCTTGTGATCTGGGCCAGCCAAGTCACTCCCGGCTGCAGACTGTATGCCGGAGTACATGCATGGTTGGTCAACCAATACACACGTGTTTTGTGTTAGAGCCTATTTATTCATCTTCTTAACGACATCTCCCCCGTCTGCACCCATTTTCAACGGTTCTTCTCCTCCCCTGACCCTGTGTGCTTGGTCGTCGTGTTCCGCCATCCCCCGACTGCTGTTGTCCCCTCGAGCTAGGAAATTGGGGGAGATGTGTGCAGCCCTCCCTCTGTTTGGCATACCCGCCAGTTAGCATCATCCCAGGCTGCGTCCTGGCTTGTACCAAGGTTGGCCACCTTTTGTTTCTGCTCCTTCGGCATAAGAGCCACGGCGACGACGACAGCACACCACCAACTCTCAAACGCTTTTCTCTCTGGCTTTGTTTCAACACACCCACCCCCCCCCCCCCCCCCCCGGGTCAGCATCCTTGATATCGGCCTTCTCAATCGAGTGGGTTTCTTGAAATAGTTACTGCTCTCCTGTCCCAAGACCAGCTCAAAACGTATATTTAGTTGACTACCTGATTCCACCTTACTTATTACCTCATCCTGTTTCCTCCAATCACTTTTATCGTCCTTCCCAACAGTGCAAGCACCACCACAACAAATCTCCCTCGGTGCTTTTGGAAGACCCGGACCAACCTGACATTGACCTGAACCGGACACACCCAAAAATAAAATCTGCCGCCTTATTGAACACGATAAATCCGTTCTCATCACAGCTCCATCGGAGGAGAAGAGCTCGTGGCGTGTGTGGCCGGCTCCAGAGCTTTTGGATCTGGCTGCGGAACGCTCTCTTGTTTCCTTTCACTGAATAGGCCTCTTCAGCTGGTTCTGTATAGAGCCAGGCTGGAGGGCTAAGCAGCAACTTCGATCTGGCAGACGAATCTCCTCCACATACTCCCGCCCCAGCCGCTCCTGGCCCCTCCAACCCTTCAATAGTCCTCCAGTCTGCACCTACCCCTCTCATACCTATTTCCTCGACAGCATCTGACGTCCAGATCAGCCACGACGAGGATTCCCCCCAATCTCTCTCAAACAACGTGCCATCTTCGAGGTTTCAAAGCTTAGGTACTCACACCGGTCATCGTGAATCTGGCGAGCTTGGTTCTCACCAACCTAACCACCGCCGCCGTCGTCGGGAACGAACTCCTGATCAGTCCGAAAGGGCTGGGTCGAGGTCCGGAAATCTTAGTCCAGGCCAACGCAGACGCAGACGGTCTGTTGAAGAACACGCAAGGGATATCAACAGGGACGATTTTCCTCCTTCGCCCAAGCGCAGGCGCCTGGCGGATACCAACATGCGGTCTGACGGCGGAGCTTCGACTTCAAACGCGAACGGCTTCTCTCCCATATCAAACGGCTCAACCACCTCTCCCTTACGGAAATCTGCTGTTTCCAGCTCAACTAACGACAGATCCCCCCACTCAAGCTCAAATGGTCAATCCCACGCAAACGGCTCGGGAAAATCACCTGCTTCTCTCTCACCTACATATTTTGGTCATGATCGGCAAGAAGTGACTAGAATTTTAATTCAAAGTTTGCACGATCTGGGATACGATGAGGCAGCGTCTGCCTTAAGCCGGGAGTCAGGGTTTCAGCTAGAAACTCCCGCCGTAGCTGCTTTTAGGTCAGCTGTACTAGATGGGCGATGGACTGATGCGGAGGGCATATTATTGGCTTCATATTATTCTGATGGTGGAGGCGGAGGAACTTCTAATGTCCGTGGAACAGAGTCTGATATTTTGCCTGAACACGACTTTCTTATCTTAGCGGACGGCGCGGACAAAAACGAGATGCTCTTCCGCTTAAGACAACAGAAATTCCTCGAGTTATTAGTGCAGCGGGATCTTGGAACGGCTTTGATGGTGCTTCGACAGGAACTAACGCCGCTAAACCATGATATCGGACAACTGCATGCACTCTCCAGGTATGCTATTTTTGGATCACAGAAGTTGACTTGGGATCCCTAACTTGAAGGGTTTGAGCTAACATCTTACCAGACTTTTGATGTGTCCTGCAGATAGCTTACGTGCGCAAGCGGGCTGGAATGGCTCAGTATTGCAGTCACGACAGAAACTGCTGTCAGACCTATCGAGTGAGTTTTCTCCTGCAATAGTCCCGTATCCTGAAGGATTAACACTTAAAATGTATTCTTTATCTAGAATCTATATCCCCCGCTGTCATGATCCCCGACCACCGGTTAGCAGTTTTGCTTGACCATGTGAAGGAAAATCAGATCAACCAGTGCTTATATCATAATACTGCAATACCTCCCTCACTCTATTCAGACCACCAGTGCGACCGATCCCAGTTCCCCTTACGAACATCCCTCGAACTTACTGAACTCACGGATGAAGTCTGGTACCTCGAATTCTCCCATGACGGCACCAAGCTAGCAACAGCGGGTCGCGAGAACCTCGTCATCATATATGACGTTGCTACCTTTGCTGTCATCCATAGGCTTACCGATCACGGCGGATCCGTTGCATATGCAACATGGAGTCCTGATGATACCAAACTTATCAGCTGTTCCCACGATTATAAGGCCAGGCTATGGGATGTTGAAGTATGCAATTTTCCTTCCCTTTCAACTGTTGTTTTAATAACTAACAGCATCCACTGCAGACTGGCCGTTGCATCCTAACCATCGATCACCACCATGAGCCAGTGACCTCTGCCGCATGGGCGCCAGACAGTGAGTCATTCGTGACCGGTTCTCTCGACAGCCAATCCCAGCTCTGCCTCTGGAGCGTTGTAGGCGAGTCTCTTTACAAGTGGTCAGGCAATTACCGAGTACGAGACTGTTCAATTTCTCCCGATGGCCGTCGACTGGTTGCCATATCGACGGAGAAAAGCGTCTACGTATATAATTTCGAGACCCGAGTCGAGGAATATAGCATGACCCTCAAACTGGATCTCACGTGCGTCAATATCAGCCGAGATTCGAGATATATGTTACTTAGCACGTCTGAATGCGAAGTGCAATTGTTGGGTATTGAGACGGGGGAAGTTGTGCGACAGTATCTTGGGCAGAAGCAGGGCAATTTTATCATCAGGAGTACGTTTGGTGGCGCTGCTGAGAACTTCGTCGTCAGCGGCAGCGAAGGTAAGCTTCTAAAACTGTTATCATAAAGATAAGCAGCCTTCCTGCGACGTTCATTAACCGATATTATCGAATCGTATAGATTCAAAAATCCACATCTGGCACAAGGAGAACTGCACGCTCGTCGCAACACTCCAGGGCCACGGACACGGTTGCGTCAATGCGGTATCATGGAACCCGAAGGATCCTGGAATGTTTGCATCGGCGGGGGACGATCATAAAGTTCGAATGTAAGTGCTTTGCATAGTTACAAACGGAGGAAACAGAGAGAATAACTTCTAACATGCACCCCTACCAACCAGATGGACTAGGGATCCGCCGACCTGCACCCCTGTCTCAGGGAAAGTACGGATGCCATCGAATGGCGCGGCACGGACAAGCGCTCTAAGAACTACCTTCAACCGATCCTCAAATTTCTGAAGTCATCACGCTGTGACGTGTTCTGGTTGCATCCCCCTGAATTCCTTTGCCAATCTAGTTGTCCATTTCGCCAATGGCGGTTGCCCTGCCGCCCACTCGCCCAGAGCCACCCACGCCTGCATACATACATACATACATACATACATACATACATACATACATAAATCTCGTTCCCTTATGTAACTACCTTAGCTATTAAACTCAGATATAAGCATTCCTGCTCATCAAGCAATATTTTTCCCCTTTTATTTTGTAAGGATTGCATGTTTTTTCTCTCTCTTTCCCTTTTTTTCCCCCCCCGTCTCAAATCAAACAATCCCTACAGGAAGTAGATAGACCAGAAATTTTAATAGAAAACCCAGTATTTTCACAGAATGGAGAAATATCTTAAAAGTGTAAAGGGGCAAAAAAAAAAAAAAAAAAAAAAAAAAAAGCCAGAAAATAAAAGAATTCAAAGGTTGGTTTCATACGCTAATAATCAACGTGCCCCCTTCAATCGTGAGAGGATATATTAAGCTCCTATGTGTATCCTGTTCCCACTCCTCATTCTCAATTTTGATACACTTTCATTTCCTTCACTCCTCCCGACGACTCTTCATTCCTCACTTCACGGTATCCTTTAACAGGTTATTGAATACCTTTTCCAAAGGGGGACGGGGTTTGGCATTTAGCATTTTACTTGGCTTCGTCTGGAAACCACCCAGCTAGCCCAGCTATCTGTTCTCTTTGATCATTTAAAACCGAGTTTTTGGTCATAGATGTAGGGAACCGTTGATGGCCGGATATGGAGCAGGGCGGAGTCTGTGTTTTTCTCTTCCTTTCTTTTGCCATTTATATTCCTCTTGTGCCTTGTCTGTTTTCAAGTCTTAGGTTTTTTTTATTTTTTATTTTTTATTTTTATTTTTATTTTTTTTTTTTTTTTGGGGGGGGGGGGGGGGGGGGGGGAAAGAAAAGTTCCTATCTGTTGTTTTTGTTGTGCACAGTGTATGTGCATATGTTTATGTGTTCTTTTTTTATCCCTTGTTATGTATGTACATATATCAATTTACTACGTGCACTGTTTGCTAATATTTATTTATTTATTTTTCCATTTTAACATCTGGCAGATCAACTCACTTCGTTTTATCAGGCTCCTTGTGTTCTCCATATTTTCTTGCTATTTGTTGGTATTGACCATGGAGCATTGACAAATGATCTGATTGGGGGTTTACCAGAGGGCAGAGCACGGCCATATCGAATAATTAGTTATTTAAGTTAGGGTAAAACATAATGGTTATTATAGGATGGATACCTACCTACCAGGTAGTTGGGGGAGTGCATCTAAAAAAAAGCTACTCTGCTTTCTACTTCACATCCGATTTATTCAGTATTCTAATACAACAATTGAAGACGACTACGTATATTTGAAACATAAATGCATGATGCAATGGTTTCCCTCTTGGACTTGTGTTCCCGGGGGACTGCGAGATCATGGTTAGGAAGTTCACCATAGTCATGCAGATAATTGGCTGGGTGTTGAGGCGGCTGGTCTTGAAGTGTAATTGATTTGAGTATTATTCCCTGACACTGGGTTGTGGTAAGAACCATAGACAGCCGTCATGCAGGTCTAGGCTGGCAACATTTGCTTTTCAGAGACACACTGCTCGGAACTTGCTCATTGTACAGATTGAATGTCCTCGAAGCTCGAAATAGACATCGCATACCCTAGCACATATATCGAATGTTTGTTGCTAGCTACCAGGTAGTTAAGTCGCAATTTCCCCCTCATCATAAATTGCAGGAAACATTTCATATCTAAAGGCATAGCAGGTGGGTAAGTGTTTTTCATCCCGGTTTTCGAGATTCATATCAGATGCGGATTAAGTAAATTCTCTCCTTCGCTGGTTCTCTATTATGAGGGACCAGTAAGACGGCTTAAGGATTAGATTTGGGGAAAATAGACAAAACAAAGAAAACCCAAGCGTCAGGCTGATTTTGACACAGATACTAGAAGTCCTAGACGGTGCTCAGTGTTGGTCGCAGGGGTCACGTTACAAAAGAGAAGAGAAGAGAAGAGAAAAAAAAAGTAGAGTATCTCTGATAAATAGATAATGTGGGAAGACAGTTAGTTTGCATTTCACAAGACACAGCTAAGACATAGTTACGAATGGTTGAGCATACCAATTTAGAATGTATCCCCTTTCCTCCACAATTCTATTGACCTCGACAACTTCCATCTTAGGGAATAGGCAGCGAAAATGAATGCCGACCTACCCCAAACTCGACGGGTGGAGTGTATGATAAACTGGTTTCCTATTCCTGTGTAATACGCTTATAGTAAACGATTATTCTGCATTTCCGCTCCATCTGACGGAGTAACTAGGTGAGAAGGTCGGCAACTGTTACATAAAATCATTAGTCATAGGAACAAACACAGCGACGGAATAGAGAAGTAAAATGCCGTACCATTCATGGGCATCTCGTCGATCTGCGTAGAGTAATATAACTCGATATCTCTCAAGATTCTAACATCCTCGCTCGTCACGAAGTTGATAGCAACACCTTTGCGTCCGAAGCGGCCACTTCGTCCGATTCTGTGGATATAGTTCTCACGATTGCTAGGGAGGTCGTAATTGATGACCAGAGAAACCTGCTGCACATCGATACCTCGAGCCCAGACATCGGTTGAGATAAGAACGCGAGAGTTTCCTTGTCGGAAATCCTGCATAATGCTGTCGCGCTCCTTTTGTGGCATTTCTCCGTGCATGCTGGAAACGGTGAAGTTGGCTTCACGCATCTTATCAGTGAGCCAGTCTACCTTGCGTCGAGTATTGCAGAAAATAACGGCCTGGGTAATGGTAAGGGTGTCGTAAAGATCGCAGAGAGTATCAAATTTCCATTCCTCTTTCTCTACAGCAATAAAGTACTGTTTTAAACCTTCCAGGGTCAATTCGTCACGTTTGACCAGAATGCGAACTGGATCTGTCATGAATTTTGTAGTCATGTCGAGAACATCGTAGGGAAGAGTGGCAGATACGACGACAACCTGAGTGGCAGGAGGAAGGTAGCGGTAGACATCATAGATCTGTTCACGGAATCCACGGTTCAAAAGTTCATCGGCTTCATCGAGGACGAGCATTTTGATATTTCGGGTTCGAAGATGGCGACGACGGATCATATCAGCAACACGACCGGGGGTGCCAGAAACAACATGCTGGCCATGGTCGAGCTTCCGAATATCTTCACCAACGTTGGTGCCCCCGATACAAGCGTGACATTGTACGTTCATGTAGTCCCCAAGAGCCATAACAACGGACTGAATTTGGGTGGCAAGTTCGCGCGTGGGCGATAGGACAAGAGCTACAAGAAACATATCAGAAACTGATAGAAGAATAAGGTGAAGTCAAACTGACCTTGTGTTTCTCGGAGAACTGTGTCAATAACTTGCAGAATACTGATTGAAAATGTCGCGGTTTTACCAGTACCAGATTGGGCTTGTGCAATTGTATCACGCCCCTTGCAAATTTGGACGATTGCGCGGGATTGGACAGCAGACGGCGATTCATATCCGTATGCATAGATGCCGCGCAGGAGGTTTTCCTTCAAGTGCATATCCTCAAAGGTGGGCGCGACAGTCACCTCTTTCGAGGTCGTGAACTCCATCCGCTCTATGTAAGGATTAGAGACTAGTAGAGAAGAAACAGCTTGGATAGAAACACGTACCCTCTGCTGTCCTATCGATTCCTTCCGCCATGGTAAACAGTCAGATATCCCGAGTTAGGTCAGTAAACAGGAGGTATATGCAGGAATAATATTGCGCTTCGCTGCCGTGTTGTTTGTTGTGCTGGCAACTGAATGAATCTTGAAGCTTTTTTAACGACCAAAAGTCAAAGATGTTAAAAGGCGCTGGCGAGTTGTTTGCCTTGTTTGATTTGCCACGTGACACTTCTCAGTCCATTTCCCAGATGTCAAACTGCAACAACTGGATACAGTGGATAGTGATAACTTTTGCGGGGGATCAACGAATTCTTCAGCTCAAGGCAACGATCTAGGAATAGCAGAAGAGTTGCAAACATGCTGACTGAGGACCAGCGGTTCATCCACGAAGATTTGGAGAGACTTGAGCAGGGAATCAGTGATCGCGTCTCAGATGAACCTCGAAATGTGCGCCAATACCCCCCTCCTTTGCTATATTGTGATGTTTCGTCTAACAGGTTGTCTGCAGATTCGAGACCGGTTAAACCGAGATCATCAAATTTCAGGCTTCCTTAACCGTATCCAACAACAATCGGAAAGGCTATTGGATATCTACAAAGATGTGGAAGGTCTGCGAGCGAAGGAAGTACAGGCTATATCGACTGGAGAACCCTTCGATGAATTTTACAAACGATTAGACGAAATTAAAGATTTCCATCGACGATACCCTAATGAACCTGTTGAGAACCTTGAGCGAGCATATAAGAGACGACACCCCGGTGAAAATGAGGGATTCGGAATGGAAGTGGAGAATATGTTCTCCGGAGAAGAATCGTATGGCCAGTTTTTCGACCTCACGAAGATCCATGAAGACTACCTGAATTTGCCTGGGGTGAAGAGACTCACATACCTACAATACCTTGACCTATTCGACGTGTTCACGCAGCCCCAACTACCCATCAAACGGAGCAACAAACTTACCGATAAGTATTTCCAGTATGTCGGAGATCTTGCCTCGTACTTAGAGAGTTTTATCAAACGGGTTAAACCTTTGGAACCTCTCGACAAACTTTTCAACGGCTACGACGGAGAGTTCGAAAAGCTATGGCGAGAAAACAAAGTTCCTGGGTGGGAAGAAGAAACCACAGCAGAAACCACCTCCGGTCCCAAGACTGAAGGAACTGGTGAGGGAATTTGGTGTCCAGATTGCGAGAGAGAATTCAAAAACCAGAATGTCTACAAGAATCATCTCACCGGGAAAAAACACATTCGCGCTGCGAAGGCCCGTAAAGCCAATGAGTCCTCCAACTCTTCCACGACCCATCCAAATGGTGACACTGGTGGCGTTGTCGCCGCGGGCCGTCGCCTGAAGGAGCGTGCAATTGCTGAAAGAGAACACCGTGTACGATCGCTGGCCGCAACTCTAAAAGAAGAAAGACAAGCTACACGGGTTAATGTGGAACGGAAACAAGGAATGACAGAGAGAGAGCGGCAGATGGAGCTTGATGCTCTCTTTGCAGAGAGTGCAGAACCACCGGAAATACGGCATGGGGATTCAGATTCTGATAGTGACAGCGAGGAGAAAATTTACAATCCCCTCAAGCTGCCGCTTGCATGGGACGGCAAACCTATCCCATACTGGCTCTACAAGCTGCACGGTTTGGGGGTGGAACTGCCCTGTGAAATATGCGGCAACTTCGTCTACATGGGACGACGTGCATTTGACAAGCACTTTTCGGAAGCTAGACATATCTACGGGCTACGATGTCTTGGAATTACACAGCAGACTAGCTTGTTCCGAGAGATCACCAAGATCGAGGAAGCGTTGAGACTCTGGGAGAAACTAGAACAGGATCGGAAAAAGGAGAAGGAGTCCAGAGAAAATGTGGTACAGATGGAAGATGCCGAAGGCAATGTGATGCCAGAACGAATATATCTTGAGTATGTTCTTTTTTTCCGTTTGCTCCTCCTCACTGAATTAACTAGGATGGTATACTAACGGTGTTAAAACAGTCTCCAGAAGCAAGGCATCTTGTAGATAGCGTCCTTTAAATAGTGATATTTCTCGTTCGTGTATTTTTTTTATTTAACCGTTATCGGCGATCGGAGCTTTCGGCACACCATTGAGTACGTCCGGGCGTTTGGAATAGATATCCTACCTATATTATGGGAAGAGTCTACTACGTTGACTATTTAACTTCTCTGGAGTGCAGCAAGGAATATATAAACTACTGGCTATTAAATACTTTGATAATACATCCATCAAGTTCTTTGGCTGCTGTCAGCGTTTAGTCATGTGATCTGGCGATACTTTCGTGACGGCAAAAAAATCCACTCCGTAACCTCCATGGATTGACTCCATTGTTGCATCAAAACCCTGGTTGTCTCTAGCTTCATCTTTCTACCTAGTACTGCTAGTTGCTCCGGTAGCCTATATATATATCTGATGCCGTTATCTCCGTTATCTCGATAACTGGATTGCTGATCTCACTGTATTTAGGGCGTATCTCTGGACAGTCAGCGTGACGTTTCCCATTGGCCCATTGTGGTGATCTCCGGTATGACAATTAGGGCATCACATTTGCCATTAGTGAGATGTTATGGGATTTAAGTTTTCCTATGTGTGCGATCTCTTTTCGAACCTCGAGGCCAACCTTACCTTGAAGGTGTCAACCGCATCTATAAAGAGAAACCCAGATCTTGCAACCATTGAGAGCTGGTTTAGTCACTATGCGAAGCAAATCCATGACGGAAAGACGGATCGTCTTGCTCTTCTATCATGTTTGTTTCCGGAAAGGCGCCCGGAGAGAGTATTTGGTTTAAAGGAGCCGTCGCTCGTCAAGGTTATTGGTCGATGTCTTCTTCTTGGGGTGACAAAGAGACAGGAACTAGATTCGTATAGGACGTGCGGGAATGGGGATCTGGGGAATTGTGTGGAAAGGGTGATGAAACAAGCGGAGGATGACATCCATGAGGAGTCTGGAGTAACTGTTGAAGAAATCGACAATGTCTTAAATCAGATCGCATCTAGATGTCGGTTCTCCGGCCCAGATTTGAGGCGACAGCGAACAGCTGCAAACGTGGATGAAGCGCTTTCGCCAGTTTTCCGGCGGCTTACTAGCCGTGAGGCCAAGTGGTTTACAAGAATCATTTTGAAGGATATCAGCCCCGTAACCTTGCCGGCTCCTTTTGTCTTGAGAAATTTTCAATTTCATCTTCCGGATCTGCTTCTAGTGCAGGATTCTTTTGGGGCTGCGCTAGATTTACTGAGCTGTGACCCTATGAGACGATTCCCTCCTCGCCCAGATCCCCAATATGCTAAGCTTCTGGTTTCTTTTGCGGCATCTCATATACCCCTTACCGTTGGAATAAAGGTTGGAAGGCCAATTTTTTACAAAGCCAGAGGGGTTAAACATTGTTGCAAGATGGCAGGAAAACGCACAATGAGCGTGGAACGCAAATATGATGGAGAGTATTGCCAGATACATATTAATCTTGCCAAACGACCGAACTGCATACAAATTTTCTCAAAAAGTGGCAGAGACTCAACTGCGGACAGGAGCGGTGTTCATTCCACTCTAAAGGAATGCCTAAGGATCGGAAAGTCCGGCAGCAAAATTTCCCGGAACTGCATTTTAGAGGGAGAACTTCTCGTCTGGAGTGATGTGAAATCGAAACTACTGCCGTTTCATAAACTTCGAAAACACGTTGCTAGATCTGGCTCCTTCATTGGGGCAAAGAACGATTCCCAGTAGGTACAAAATTAAGTTAAGAACTGTGCTTCTTCATCTCAGCTAACATAGAGCAGACCGCATCCCTACGAACACCTCTATATAATGTTTTTTGATATATTGTTGATTAATGATGACGTTTGTTTACCGAAATCGTATCGAGAACGCAGGGTGCTACTAAAAGAAATTGTAAACCCTGTCAAAGGGCGTGCTGTGATCGTGGAGCAGGAATATATCGATTTTTCCTTGCCAAATACTGAGGAGGTTTTAAAGGCGCATTTCTCCAGAGCTATTTCGCAGTGCTGGGAGGGGCTTGTTTTAAAAGGCAGTGAAGAGCCGTACTTTGCTATCGACCAAAATGAAGATCCTAACATCGGACACTGGATTAAATTAAAGAAGGATTATATAACAGGGCTCGGTGATACCGCAGATTTCGCTATAGTCGGGGCCAGGTACGATGCTCGCGAGGCGACGAAACTAGTGGAGGTAAAAGGCCTCACGTGGACTTCGTTCTTTGTAGGATGCAGAGAAAAGAATGGCAGATTCTTCTACAATTCGGAACCGGTATTCCGTATAGTAGATGTTGTCAGCCGAAACAACATGAACATTCAACTCATACGAACGCTAAATCAATTCGGCCAGTTTTGCAGTTGCGTTTTGGATGATGAGGACCTTCCACTTTCCATCAGAAGCGATCAAATACAACTGCCTGAACCACAGGTTCTTTTCAAAACCCCGTTTGTGGTTGAGATGCTAGGAGGTGGTTTTAAGAGACGTCCAGGTGTAAACTATTTCACATTACGATTTCCCCGGGTTCTGAAGATACATAACGACCGGGATGTTGAGGACGCTACAACCTTAGAGGAGCTGCAAATGTTGGCAAAAGAGGCCAGCTCAGTCCCGACGGATGAACTATCGCAGGAGCGCGTCCGGTGGGAGGAAAAGCTAGAAGCTGCAGATGGCAACCCTGGATATATCATGGATGCGTTAGAGCAATCGTCCATGTCTGTGGCCTCAGGAGTCTCACCAACGGAAGTATACAATCAATCTCCCAATGAACACAGAGACCCATTGTCTACAATTGAACAGGATATTTTACCTGAATTACCACATAGTACAGAGATAGCTCCCTCAACGCCAACACTTTCCTCACCAAAACCAACAGAAATTAGTATTCGCCAAAGGGGTCCGAAAGATGCAAGCCAGAAACGATTTAAAAGATTGAGATCACAATCACCTTGCATCACAATACGTGCAGATAATACGCATACAATGACGAACACCAGCATTTCAAATTCACAGGATGATCAGATGAGTCGCCATTTGGCGAATCTCACCAACCTATCCCAATCCAATACAAATCAAACCAACCACCGTTCCTCTGATAGTCAGAGCGT
This sequence comes from Paracoccidioides lutzii, assembly GCF_000150705.2. Taxonomy (NCBI): domain Eukaryota; kingdom Fungi; phylum Ascomycota; class Eurotiomycetes; order Onygenales; family Ajellomycetaceae; genus Paracoccidioides; species Paracoccidioides lutzii. Next base: position 166,835 of record NW_015440969.1, on the reverse strand, counting down.
AATAGATTTGACAACAATCCCCAACAGTCAAGTAGAATGTATGGCAACCCCTGGACAGTGTACAGAAGTCGAATCACAGGGTTCACTTGAACCAGGCCAGCAAGCTCCAAGCCAATCATGTAGCCAGGATCAACTACCCTCTAAAGTCAATGTTGGCTTCAAACGGAGAAAGTTATCAGCACAGGCATCTGTCAGTTTAGACAGCATAATCAGGTCTACCAACCTCTCTCTCAGACCCCCAGCTTTCCTATCTGAAACACCCATCCTGAGAGGAACTGGAGTATCTCATAATGGTATTCACCTCATTTTCCATAGTGCAAATCAACACCTCACATCCTCTTTCGCCGATTTCCTCGACAGCGTCCTAGATACAAAATCCCCCAGCAATCCCATTGGTCACTTCCCTCAAATTAAGCTTCCCCGCGAGCCTTCCTGCTGACACGGCATTGTCCTCGTCCAGCCCAATGCTCTTGACGCAACGCAGATAGCTTCGGACATTGCGCAAATCGGCAATTTGCTTGCCGCCAAACAACGTGTTGGAACACTTCCAGTTCAAAGAGGGAAAATATTATTCCTCCACTGGAAAGCATTTTTCGAGCACGGCCTAATTGAAAATAGTAAAGTGAAGCAGTTCGAGGGAATTCGAGAACAGTGGGAGAAGGTTGGGGAAAAGGCTTTTGCTGGGTGCTTGAAGTGGGGATACGGTATGACCTCTCTTCGACGGAAGCGGAAACAGAGAATTTTCGATCATGAAGTTGATGGGAAAGCTGGGGAGAATGGCCCCTTGGGTGTAGTGTCTTCTTCCCCCCCGCCCACGGATGTGGATGTTCAGTTAAGCTTCTATTGGAGGGAGATATAGTCGTTGCTTTTGGTTTAAAAGTTTCTATGGTTTACGACTGAGTTGTCTTTCTCATTTCTAAATCACGAGGGAACAGGCTCGATGCGCAGTTGTGCACGATTATACCGGTAATATTATATATCATTTAATGATTCGTTCAAGTTTATGGCAAATGGGGTGGTTGCCAATGCATAATTGGCAATTTAGAAGTGGTGCACGACCAGAACTAGAGCCGAGTAAATGGCATTCATTTATTTGAATCGAGGAACCCGCTAACCAGCTTGTCACCGCACCATGGTATTTGCAGAAACAAGTCCATATCACCTACGTTTCCGTGCAATAAAACATAAGTAATACACAAATATTAAGGTATAAACCCGATTGCGAACTTTCGCATCCATCGCCAACTGGCAACAGCGTGTACGGACAAAGAGTTAGTTGCCAGTCCATCAAACCCCCCCTCCTTCCCTCCTCGCCCTAACATCCCGCATCAGTGCCTTCGCCTCTTCGACTTCAATGCCATCCTGACAAAGCTCCCCAGACAACAAATCAGCTCTGTTTAAATCACCATGCTTCAGCGCCCAACGCGCCAGCCACAAGCGCGCCTTGCTCGTTGAAGCTGTGACTCCCGTGCCAATTGTTTCCTCTTCAGCCTCTTCACCGATTTTCTGTGTGAATGACGACGTGCGTTGGGGATAAAGGCCCTCGAGATCTAATTCCAATTCATCGTTATCATCAGCTTCACCATCATGAGCACCTGTCTGCCCCGTTTCTTGCTGGAGAGTAAGCTCCATGTAGGCGGCTGCTTCCTCTTCGTCGCCAAGGCGTTCGTAAAGCGTGGCGATTTGATGAAGTGTATCCGGATCAAGGATGCGTTTCGTGACCGGCGCATTGGCGCCATGTGCCTGGTGTGAAAATTGCCGTAAGCTTCCTGAGCCAACACTGCTAAATGAACCCGGCGCGCCTGCAGAACCTACTTCGAAATAAGATCCCGCAACCAGAGCGCGCTTGAAGGCTCGAATGCTCTGCTCAGGACGACCCATTTTGGCATAACATGAAGCGACAGCTTGCCACATTTTGGGATCATAGGGGCGAAGAGCAGCAGCTCGATGATAGTAGAACAAGGCATAGAATGCCATGTCGAGGACCTCGTAGGCTTGCCCGAGGCCGTACCAGGCGCGATAATCCTTTCGGTTAACATCGACAGCTCGTCGATATGATTCAATAGCGGCATGGGTGTTTTTCATTTCGATGTATTCGTGACCCATAAGGGTCCAGGCGGATAGAAAGTTGCGGTCCAACGTCAGGGCACGCCTGAAATACATGACTGCTTTTTCGTGTTCAGATTTGAGAGAGTAATAATTACCTACTACGCAGCAGGTTTCCGGACGGAATTTATCAGTAGCCGTTGCTATTTGGGCTATGAAAGCAAGTTGAGGGCGGGCACCCATGACATAGAGGATGTTGGAGTAGTGGTCGAGGCTATCAAGGCGGTAAGGAGAAGTGATGAGGAGTTCAGAGAAATGGTGAGATGCTTCCTCGAAATCTGTTGGAAGGGAGAAGATAGGTTAAACATCAAAAGAGAGAAAAGGATTTGAGGGATGAAGAACCTTTTGAATGATAAAACAACAGAGCTCTTTGAGTCTTAAGAAATGCGCTAGTTGGAAATATGCTCTCGAGCTCGGTCAGCATATGGTGTGTATCTTCTGTAGTCTGGTAAAGTTCCTGGCTGCAGTGCAGATGAAATATAAGCGTCATTATGTTTTGGGGAAGTTGGTCAGAGATCCGTTTTAGCTGTAGTAGAACTTCATGTTAGCATAGTGACGTAGCGGAGCATAGCGGGAAAAGGAGGCAATGGGCGTACCTCATCTGTGTTGGCGAGGAGGTCGTTTAACTCCTGCCAAGCACCCCAGTGAAAAGGATATAAATGCACACTTTTAATGAGCCACATTTTGGCTTCTTCCTCGTTTTTGCCTTTCAGCAAGATAACCCCATATAGATATTCCAGCCAGCCTTGTCCCCGATCCTCCAAGCCCTTTGCTTTCCGGTGGGTAAACCATGCCTCTAAGCCCTGTGCCAAACCAGAAAGCTCTCTATTTACGGTCATGCCTCCGTCTGCAGGACCCAAAACCATTTCCGTTCCCTCATCTTTCCGCTTCTCGCCTGCTAGATACTTAGCATAGAGAGCGAGGAAAAGGGACTTTTGGCTTAATCGCGGGAAACTATTCTGAGAGGCAGCGTTGGCACTCAATCCGCCAAAGGAAGAGGCTCTTCCCTTCCCTTTTTGAGGGCTGACTGGCGTCTTGGACTTTACATTAGCGGAGGTGGGGGCCAGCGGTATGGCGGAGGTGGAGGGAGGTAGGAACACGGCGGAACACCGGTCATACTCCCTAGTGTCGAAGTATGATTTGGCAAGAATATATTTGTGAGCTTCACGAGCTTCTAAAGCAGCTTCTTCAGGGTCTTGCGTTTGCAGTAAAGGGTTGGGCGGCAGGGGGGGGGTGGTATCCATCGGAGAATCCAGGTCAGTATCTGCACTGCCATCGATATTTCCAAGTGGAACTAAGGAGTCCAGCATTTCTGCAGCCCTGGGTAAGGTAATGCAATGTGTCAGCAGGCGCGATTCCGGTCGTAGCCAGAGTAAAAGCATCTCGCATACCATTTTGCAGACTGGTAAAGACACCGTTCGGAGCATTTAATGGCCGCATCTTCAAGGCGGTACCGGAGTTCCCGCAGGTTGTCTCGATTTAAATTGGAGGCCATTGCAGAGTCGCGCTGCGCCAGTAATCATAGATTCCAACACACAAATTTCTCCATCGGTATTGTATGGTGATTTATGGTGATGACAGCATATACCGCGACTGTCCTGTTTTGCTGGACGCGACAAGGCGCAAATGGGTGTTGGGTTGTTTTTTTTTTCTCCTTCTCGGGACTGAAGAAAGGTCAGAACACATCCATAAGCGTTCCACCATCCCATTCGTAAATTAGCCCGATTGCGAAAAATCCCCCTCCCTAATCAATCGCCCGGGCATCTGAGAATGTCCTTCCGGTCATATGTTGTTGTTGATGATGTTATGGCTGTCTGTCTAACCCGTCGAGATATTGGGGATAGGTCCGCGTCACGTGCCCAATATGCAGAGTAACTAGTTAATTAGTGCAAACAATGCAATCAGTGCAAACAAGCACCGAAGATTGACCGTTGGACTCGGCCAAATTTTAATAAACTTCTGTCGCAGGAACAAGGAGAAATCCAAATCGCCCCGCAACGGCTTTAAATGCCAGCCGTTGACCATCTAAGCTAGACTTCTTGTTCTTTCTTCTGTTTCGCAGTCGCCATACGATACGCATTCGACGGAGAAAATATATAGTTTAATCACTCACAGCATTCCAATGGCGTCTCGAACTGCTCGTGCAGACTTCGAGGCGATTTTCCCGTTGCTGGTCCAGGACCTCAGCGACAATGTGAATCAATACGGGATACCTTCAAATGCCCTTAAATGGTTCCAAACCGTTCGTACTTTCTCTTTCTCCTGTTTTATTAACCAATCTGTCCCCTCCCCATTAACTATGGTTTGCCAAATCAGTCCCTGAACGCAAATACCCCTGGCGGAAAACTAAATCGCGGACTTTCTGTCCCTGATACTGGTCTCGCGCTGCTCGGAAAGCTTAGCGATGAACAATTCAAGCATCTCTGCACCCTGGGCTGGCTAACAGAGCTCCTTCAAGCCTTCTTCCTTGTTTCCGACGACATGATGGACGGCTCCCACACCCGTCGCGGCAAGCCATGCTGGCATCGCCGTCCAGGCGTTAACCTGATCGCCATCAACGACTCCTTCATGCTTGAATCCAGCATCTACGTTATCCTCAAGAAGCACTTCCGTTTCCACCCAGCATACGTCGACTTCCTGGAGCTATTTCACGAGGTCAGTTTCCAGACTGAGCTGGGCCAGCTCTGCGATCTTCTCACCGCTCCAGAAGACAATGTCAACCTGGACAACTTCAATATGGACAAGTTCAACTTCATCGTCATCTACAAGACCGCATACTATAGCTTCTACCTCCCAGTTGCTCTTGCTCTTCACTATCTCCAGCTCGCAACGCCAGGCAACTTGCGCCAGGCGCATGACATCCTTATCCCGCTTGGCCAGTACTTTCAGGCACAGGACGACTACCTGGACGTGTTCGGCAAGCCAGAGCAGATTGGCAAAGTTGGCACTGATATTCAGGATAACAAGTGCTCGTGGGTGATCAACCAGGCTCTGAAGCGGTGTTCCCCGGAACAGCGCAAGGTGCTTGATGAATCGTATGGCCGCAAGGACGCCACCCTGGAGGCGAAGGCAAAAGCTGTTTTCAACGAGCTTGATTTGGAGAAAGTCTATCGTGACTTTGAGGAGGATCAGGTTAGGAAGATCCGAGGTATGATCGAGGGGCTTGACGAATCGGAAGGCTTGAAGAAGGGAGTCTTCGAATCGTTTCTGGCTAAGATCTATAAGCGCGACAAATAGATGACTGGTTTCAGTTAAATGCTCTTTGTATTATTTCTTTCACAATTCCCAGTCCGTATTTTGACTTTCTATTATTGTGAAGACATTGTCCATTTCAACAAAGGGGAGGGGAAACAAACCAAGGTTCAAAGACTAACCTAGTTCCCTCCCTGGTCTTTTCATACCTCTTTTGACATTTTGATGATACTCAAATAATAGTTGCTTTAGTGTCCCAAATGTATGTCTGTACTGTACATGCATCCATTCATCAGCTTTGTTAGTTGTGGGGTTTCAAATAATACATTAGCCTACCCTTTGATGGCGTTTTATGCACACTGATGAGAAAAACGATAGTTAACTAAGTAAGGCTTGGTTGAGCTATCTAATAGAACGATATTGCCTTTTATCAGCATGGATGAAGTGCTCTGATAAAACTAAGTCAAGTTCAAAAAAGCACAATACTGCTTCAACATTCTTCAGCTTCAGCAGTCAAATAATAGATACAAACACAAAATGTAATTTAAACCTCAGAAATAAAATGAAAAATAAATGAAGAAAATTTCCGCCTCTCAACACAACACAACCCATGTGAGCTAGTGCGATGGTGCTGCGTGTCTGTGGTAGGTCACTACTTGTTTCCTGAAACAAGATCATCCCAACCTGATAACTCGCTCAGAAACAGCTACCTATTTACGAGGAGGGTTACTTCGTATCGGCCTAGAAACGGCCTGAGTGTGTAGCTACCTAGGTGCCGACGCTGTGAAAGCGTAAGCTGACAACCAAATAGCTACTGGTATCATTATCAATCTGGTTCTACTGTCTAAGCCGTCTGGTAGTTACAACAGGCGGGCGAGCAAGATATGCTGCAATCAACGGGAGTGGAACGGGCAGAGCCGGGCAGACAGATTTGGTTTCCCATTTCAAACTCCTGGAACAGACAACTTTGCCCAAGGCAGACGTGAAGTCCATTCTTGTTTGCATTTGTGGGTTGGGGATCCGTTGAACTAATGCAGGAACAGTGTGACAGTCGTATCACTATTGTGAAACTTCAGGCCTAGATGGAGATCAAGGAAGATGCAACATTTCTCAGATAAGGGGGTTTTTCCGGGTGTTTAACTAACATATTCACTTTCTACCTCCTGAATCGAGGATGATTTTCTGAGAGAGCTATTGGCAAATAACTAATGTATCTCACAGATCAACCAACTCGATTTTCCTTACAGATTGAAGGCATTTAATTATTAGTATCTCAGCAACCATACCATGTTAAAGAAATAATATATGTAATTTAAAGTTCTAATATAGTTAATATAGTATATAAAAGGTTTCATTAAAAAATATTCATTACATGTTATATAATGTATTACATGATAATTTTCTCAATAAATTCCACATATAAATTAATATATATTTAAAAAGAATAACAGGAAATTAAAAAAGTTATTTAGAACTAAGTTTTTCTTTTTATAAAGATAATAATAATAGTTATGAATAAAAATTTTACATACTATATTAGATATACGCAAATTATTAGTTACTAAAAATATTATATATACTGTATTTTGAAGATATATTTATTGGAAAATAGCAAGTAGTATGAAAACAAGAGTGTTGTGCAGTAGAGTTTAATAAACTATAATCTACATTATGCTCATATGTAGTTAGTATAAAAACAGAATTGTATGAGGCAGTCTTGATAGAGTAGAAAACATTTTACTTACATGAGCGGCAAAGAATTGACTATCTATAGTAGTTTCCATGTTGGTAAAATACATGCCAATTCAACTCCCAGATCTATCATTGAGAAAGAAACATTCCGAGGATGTTCGATACTCACGATTTGAGATGTGATGCGAATGCAGAGGGAACAACGACGGAACCGCGTTCAGGGAGAAAGTGGATCAGAATGAGACATGGATACAGTCGGGGAGGGGGGGGGGAAACCACACTTGGGGAATGGGATTTAGGAATGGGGATTTTGGCGTCATGTTGACAAATGTTCTAGAAGCATTGGAGTGGGGAGATAATGACGATTCTGACGATGTTGCTTTGCTGGATTGGATTGTGGGCAGAGAAAAAGTTCAGCACTCGGACGATATGTTACGGCAGGATTTACCACTTGACGCACAGGAAAACATTTACTGGACGGGAAGCATGGACAAATGGCAACAACAATAAACAATTGTTTACTTTTTGAATGGTCATTTCCTCAACTCGTACAAATAACTAATAATCAACGGAGGTGAGGTCTCGGCACAACAACGGGTCTTTCTGTGAGAATTCTGAAGTTCAGAACAATGGTGGGTATTTTTATAGAGGATAGCCAAAACCTCAACTGTTTTGTGTTTCAATCTATGAAATATCTCGAGTGATACCGAGAGCCGTGCGCGCGTGGGGCTGGATGCGTCTAAGCGCGAAGCGCTATTTTAGTGGTCGCTGTCAAAATTTTAATTTAGAGGTTATACCCGACATCAATCGACGCATAAGACAATATTGTTCGTAGATTTTTATTGGTAAAAATATCTTGCCAAATGCTTTTGGAGAAATTATCCACTGATACTAATAATAAAGGACACAGTGGCCTTCGCTTATCATGCGCCCTGAATAGGTAGATACAGTTCATTACTTTTCCAAACAAAGTATCCCCAAGAAAAGAAATAACAACCAGATAAAGATAGCTTGCATATTTCACAGGCAAAGTTTCGAAATTATTATTAGCCCGCTATTAACGAGGCAAAACCGCCCGTAAATTCCATGGATATTGCAAATCAAGCAGGTTAGCTCCGAACGCATAAAACTTTTCACCTTGACCCCTGTTCCAGCTGCGGGACGAATAATACAAATAACAAAGCAACTCAACGAAAAATTTTAGTCCTACCTCTCATACACCCTTGGTATTATGTTGATTGCACAAGGCATGTAAATTTTCCGACCCCCCAACCCGGCGAAGCGGGGGTAATTCTTCACTCAACCCATCAATCCAGGCGGCTGTACGGAAATGTTTATCCGACTGCCACTTGGTCGACGAAGATGTAGGTCCCATAGTATCAAATTTGATGTGACACACACAGCCGATGCGCTGGCCATATGGTGGTGAGCTCTGCGGTTGCGTGGAGCGTTTGGAGGAACGCGTCAGTTGGTGCAAGTCGGTCGGTCCAGGGTTGACTGTGGAGACTGCTGAACAGCCGGCGTGAGTGGTGGGAATGGAATGCTTGGGTGACGCTCTGGTAGGTCTGCAACGGTTTCCTAAAAACCTAGCAGGGTGGAGTGAGGACTGTTTGGCTGAGTTCATTCCTTTAGCGGTAGATTTAGGAAATGCGGGACGAGGAAAAATGGCACCTGACGGCTGATTGATGGAGATCCGTCCTCGTAGCTTGCGAGCGATGCGAAAGGAAGGTAAGCGAAATGCACTACGGCGAGGCCACGAAACGCGCCGTGAGATCTGTCGATTCTGTGGTCTACACAAGGTATAGACTTTATGGCCCTTTGAACGGTCCAAACGGGCCAAAGCCCGGCAGAAGCGCTTTAGTTTGGAAGATACGCTCTCTCTCTGTGGGAGTGCGAGCGATGTAGTGGAGACAGTAGAAAACTCAGCTGATTTAATGTAGACATCGGGCGAGTAAGCTGACTTGTAATATTCTGGTTCAGGGGACTGAAGGCGTTCATATCCCTTCCCACGGAAGAGCGATTTCCATGAGGATCTATTTATCCAATCAGAAAACCGATGCTTTCCCTTGATATTCGAGAATACTCTCATAATGACGTTAGGTTATGGCAAAGAAAAGTTCGTACCACACGGGTGTGTGAAATGGCACTGGATTCTTTCCAAAGAATGAGAAGAGAGCTTCGCAGATAGAAAGTCTGAAGCTACACCAGAAGAAGAGGGGGAAATGTTAGCGGGAGCATAGGATATTTATGTATCACAGAAAAAAAGAGGAGTTTTATGTTTTCGAGCCTAGAATCGATAACAATGCCATAAACAAGAAGACAAGAAGGCCTTATTTGATCTCCAATGGCCATGAACGAGGGTCAACCCGAATGACGACATAATGCCGTATAGAGCGGATTCCCCGGGCGTCTTCTAAACTTCAAAAGGAAGTGTATTAACTTCATCACAGAAGGGGGATGGTTTCCGATTGGTTGTCGTAGATTCAACGTTAAAGTTTGACGTACGGCTGTTGGAACGGTGAAAACCATTTCCGCGGTTTCTCTACCATTAAGGTTCCCATCTAAAGGGGGCAGATCTAAATAAAATCAAAATTAAGTTAGGAGGTAAACAGAACTGGAATCGATGCGCGTGTTAGCTATCTCATTGCCCGTAGTATGTGGCAGGGAAGGGTGCACGCCTCGACATTGAAACTCACGGCGAGTCCAGTGCTTTCATTTCAACCAAGATAAAAATTGGGAGCGTGCATTGTTTTCACGAGAATAATTAGGAGCAGGGTAGCACAATACTTTGAACGAGAAACAGACCAGACGTTCAGTTATCGAATGTCGGCGGAGGATGATGATGATGAATAGGGATAAGCCATTCGAAGTGGTTTGAGTGTGGGGTGTTGCTGTAGTGACGCCGACCGCACGTAGCCTCGTGGTCAAAACAATGCAGGGATGGCACGTGTCCTGACAGGGATTGGACACAAGCGCCATTTAAGCGCGCAAACACACATGCAAATTGGACCTAAAAATAGTCATTTGATGCTCCTGGAGTCTCTCTTTCGAATGAGATACAAATGAAGCAAGTTGAGAAGAGATAAAAGCCTAAAGTAAATCGGCGACGGGTACCCGGTGAATAAGACGCGTTTCAGCCAGTTCAGAGGTTATTCAATAGGTTCAAGCGAGGAGAAAAATCACAGTGAATCGACCGATATTTCCACCCTTAATTCCAGAAGAATTAGATCCAGAAACGATTGTTGAGCGGTGCTGCTGCTTGGGCTGGCCAAATGGAGTGAATGGGATCGAACGTGTGCCCTCGAATTCACAGAAGAAAGTATTAGATACAAAAGCTACTCCTACAAAGGGTACATGTGGATTATGTCGATGAGTTCTCGAGATCCCGGCCTCAAACCATAACCAAATTAAAGAGAAAGATTCAAAGAATATATTCGATTATTTGGGAGGCTGTAAAAGCTCGCAGTGGGGCCTGGAGGCCTCATTGCTACGAAACTCTGCCCCGAAGGGTTGGTTTCATCACCCACTGCTGGTACCTTTTCTTTGACACCTAAATGGGGTTCTCGTGGTGTGCTGCCGTGTGCATTGGAGGTAGTGGGTACCTGAAAGCCGGGCTTATGCCGTGTGCACGAGTTAACCATTAGGCCAGGCAGGGCAGGGAGCCTGTGGAGTGTACCCATTTAACCCCAAAAGCGGCTTATATACCCCCCAAAATAGAATAAATCACCTGCTATCTCGTGCACCACGACCTAAAGCAAGGCAAAAAATTTTGCTATTATGTTGTCCACACCCCCAAGGATATTAGTGTCATCAAAGGGAATGCAAAAGGTCGTAATCAGGTGTGTTCGGGGAGATTGCACCGAGAAACACCATGGAGCTCGAGTTCTTGTCACGTGCTAAGTAGCAGTCGCAAGTACATGTGTCTTCCACACACACACACACACCTCTTAGCGATCAAATCGTACAGCATACAATGCTGAAAAGGGGGGAACATTTCAATTCAACTGATGAAGTTGAGGGAAATGGCTAATGTAGCGGTAGAGAGCATGGCTACTACTGCAAACGAATGTGAAGGGTGAATATAAAATATTCGATGAAACCAGTGAATGTACTAACATGAAAATCAGTCGAAAGGTGTGTTTCTTTGGCCCTTGCAGCGAAGGATTGGAAAACACCTCTGGTCCAGCCACGCGTATGACAAAGCCGAGTCCATTTGCACGGGACAATGTCAATAGCGATTGTCGGACTCAAGACAGCTGAGAACAATGTTCTGCTCCTCTGGGGCATTTACGGGAGCGCTTTCAGTAGATTCTCTGCATTTGTTCCAGGCTTGGTTGCAATACAGTACAGTATGCGGAAAGACACAAACAGATGCTACTTCACAATGAAACCTTCGCCTGATGACTGTTGCGAGCCCTGAAGAAACACGTCGCTCCAAGGGCTGCAAAGGAAAAATAACCAACACATTAAACGGTGCCAACAACAAAAGCAGACCGGTAGAGCCAGAGGGTTGGATGAAGGGGGGAGAGAGAAAAGAGAAGCGAAAAGAAGCGAAGAGAAGCGAAGAGATGGGAACGTCGTCAAAGAGAAGATCGTTGGAAAATCCCACGCGATGATCGCATCCAGGTCGAGCAGTGCCAAGCGCAACTCTAGTTGGCTGGCAAGTTCCAAGGTTGCGGGCTGCTTGTTAATTGTTAAAAAAGTCGAGTTTAATACCTTGTCCATTCAGCCAACCCAAGGTTCGCATGGCAGACCCACCATCAACTTTCGACTGGGATGACCAAACGGACATCGTTGGAATTTAAACTTAGGTTCAACCAACACAGATCTATATTTTAGATTTCCATGGTTGGAAGTCAGAAACCGACAAAACATCTGGTCACGTCAAGGCATGGAGGGGATGTTTTCCTCCCCAGTAAAAGGTCGAGGCTATCATTCAGTTATCCATTTCGGTATGTTTCTACCCTCACGTCTGGATTCTTATTTCTTCCAGGATAACCGGCCCTAGGACAGGGAGGATTTACGGCCTGTTAAATGACTATTGTAGTAAACTCCATATAAAACATGTAAGACGGTATAAAATGAATGGTCACGTTTATTCCCCCCACATTCAAATCAGGTGGCAATTAACCTTACAAAATGCTGGTTCCAAAAAAAAAAAAAAAAAAAAATGTCAATTTACTAGCAAGCTAGTAAAATCAAGTGCTCTTATGCTTAAATTTTCTCGTGGAAAATCACTGGTGTCCTTGAAACACCTTACAAAAGTGGAGAGGTAATATGTAAATTCTATATTCAGAACTTGTTGGGAAGCAGATCACGGAAGTAGTTGGTTATCATTATGAGAGCTGCGTTTCTACGCGATGGTTAGTTATGTTATGGTTAGTTACCGTGCTGGAGAAAACGGACGGCCCGCAGGGAGGAACTCCGACAGAGTTTTCACTCTGCAAGTCAGTGGTCTGAGTGGAAGGTTTTCTTTTTCTCTTATTTTACATTCACGTTTAACTTGAATCACCCACGGTTTCGATTTTTGTTTATGTCAATGACTAACTATTTAATTCAGAGATCAAAACCCACCCTTGGTGACAGACAACCTTGCCGATGGAAAGGTGTCTATGGCACATAGTAGAGTATATTTCTTTGAAACAAAAAGTTTTGGCCATGCACTATTTATATTATTCCATTGATGTTCGACATGAGTTCGAGCTGCTGGAGAAGAAGCCTCCACTTAAATCGGCTTTCAGGGAAATATAACTTGAATGATATGAAGAATTCCGAACTCCAAAAGTGGGTTGGTAATAACAGGGAAATATATTGTAAATTTATGAAGAATCCCCTTTACGCAGCAGAAAGTAGATAGGCAGTGGCTGCGAAATGGATATACCAACTTTGGTAGTTATATACATTCTTATTCAAGACTCCACACCCAAAACCACACCTAGAACCGATTCACCCACTTTCGTCCCACAGGGTAAACACTAAAAATTTTGGACCGTGACTGAAATATATAACTTCATGCATATTTCCATTATTGTCCACAACCGGTGTGAAGGGGTGAAAACCCATTCAATGTCAAGCATTATTTTCTTCTTTACAACGTTGTTCAACGACCAACAATTATTGGAATCCATTGCTGGCATCTTCAATGGTTGCTTCCATGTCGTCATATAGACTCGACCCTTTGAGTTGTCAAAATCGCATGAAACCTGATTGCGGAGGAAAAAAGCAGCCAATGACCAACTGAGCCAGGAGTAGGCATGACATCATTTCTCCATCCAACCTGTTGTGGATGCTACGAGCGACGTCTTTGATTCGTCCCCGGCACAGGTACAAGCACTTTTGGGTCACCAATCCGGACACTTCAGCGATCTCTGATCCAAGACCGCAATAGACCACAGAGACGAGATTGGTTGCAATATGATGAGCCGATAGAGGAAATCAGACGATTCGGGATCGATCGGTGGCAGTCTCTTGGAACCGTCTTAGGGACGTTTGGCAGTTTGATTCCATGTGAAAATCGTGCTATGCAGGTGGGTGGCTTATAGTGTTTTTTTTTTTTTTTTTTTTTTTAATTTTTTATTATATATATATATATATATATATATATATTTTCAATGTGCTGCTATTGCTCCCGGGACTGTCGTGATTGTTTGAGAGGAACCTGCAAAAGTGATCCCTGGGATGGTCTGGCACTGCTGATAATAATGACACACTACAAGAAACCCCACCCTCTCTATACACATCCTCATCAGACCAATGTAGAACGATGTAGAACGACATAATTTACAGAGTTGTGCGCACTGTAGAATCGAGATACAACAAGAGATAAAGGTCTCTTGTTGCCACTGACGGCTAGGTCGTTGTGCTGTTGAGCCATCTTTTTAAGTATAAATTTATCCACTTGGTGCGCAGTACTCCGTAGCAGTGGATTGTTGATTTATTGTCGCCGCCACTTGACAGGAGTTTTATGGGCTCTTCGGGGGATGCTGGAAGGGGAAGGGCAAAATGTCGGTGCTTTATATAGCTGAGATGGGGCATTCCCAAGGTTGTCCTGCCTGAGACATGTTGTCTAGCGCCCGGCGAGCAGACCAATTAGCCTATCTCCAACAAGGATGTCATAATTGTGCTTTTGCAAGGTGGAGGAGGATGGATGGTTAATTTACCTACCGTCAATGCGGTCGGTATGTTGAATGGAGAATTTAGCTCGAGAAGATTATCATTTTTTGGAGCACTTACTGTCAGAGTGGCAACAACCGCGATATCCTCCACAGCTTCACACGAGCTTTTCTTCCACTCTCTGTCTGCAGATAGTTATCATTAGCAGGTCTTGTATGTTTCTGGTTGGTTGTGAGTGGTTGGGCGCGCCGTTTTGCTGATGGCACTCGACTTGGCCCAAGCACTTAAACCTCAGCAGTTTCCCCTCACCCAGTTCTTCCAAGTTCCGTTCAGCCTATTCGGTCCCGTTTCCTTGTCCCTCGCATTTTAAAAATATAATCCTGTAACCTGCGAAGCTTGAGCATATTTGCAGATCTTTGATATTCTTCTAGTATCCCTTCGATCAAAAAAAACCCTGGCAACCTCCCCTCCAAAGTCGCCCCGAGCCGCATTTGTGCCCAGCACACACCAGTCGCAATATATAGATATATATACCCCGTCCGTTGCCCAGCTCGATTTTAATTCGCCTAGTTGTGATTTGTTGTGCGATATATTTGGCGCTAATACCGCCTATATATTTTCAAACTAAATCGTATTTTTTTCCTTTTCACCGCTCCCTGTCGACATTGAATGTTCATGTCAACCAACATGAGTAGCCCGCATACTCCAAAACGAGATATCAAGAACCATGTTCTATTTGAAATTGCAACGGAAGTTGCAAACCGGGGTTTGTAATTCCTTTCGCTTGGTTTGACCTGGCGTTCCAAATGGGATGTTTGACTGACCGTATTGCCTATAGTTGGCGGAATATACTCTGTCCTAAAGTCCAAGGCGCCGGTTACGACTGCAGAGTATGGCGAAAGATACACACTCATCGGCCCTCTGAATCGCTCATCGGTATCTACATATTATTTTCTTACTGGAATCCCCGCTTCGCTCCCGTATCTCTATTTTGTCTATATGAAGGGAACCATTGACATATCATTAGGTCGAGGTCGAAGTCGAGGAACTTACCCCAACCGATCCTCATATTGCCGCCACGATTGCCTCTATGAAAGAACGGGGCGTTGATATGATCTATGGGCGGTGGCTGATCGAGGGGGCGCCGAGAGTAATCCTAATTGACACGGGTGCGGGATACAAATACCTGGACGAGTGGAAGGGTGATCTTTGGAATGCGGCCGGAATCCCGTCTCCTGCGGAGGATAGTGAGTCGAATGAAGCTATCGTTTTCGGCTATTTAGTAGCTTGGTTCCTTGGTGAGGTGAGTTAAGCGACCAGCAGCGCCCGAATTACCTATTGAGCCGCAGCCAAGCAGTGTTTGTTTGCGTTCTGCTAACGGATGTCAAAGTATATCTCCAGAGATAGAACTCGAGCTGTTGTCGCGCATTTCCACGAGTGGCTAGCCGGTATTGCCCTTCCCTTGACCAAGAAGCGGCATATGGACGTCACAACCATTTTCACGACCCATGCAACACTCCTAGGTAGATATCTGTGCGCCGGATCTGTCGATTTTTACAACAACCTACAATACTTCGACGTTGACGCTGAAGCCGGGAAAAGAGGGATCTACCACCGATACTGCATTGAACGCGCTGCTGCGCATTCGGCAGATGTGTTCACAACGGTGTCACACATCACAGCGTTCGAGAGCGAGCATCTTCTGAAACGGAAGCCCGATGGTGTGTTGCCCAACGGACTTAACGTGAAGAAGTTTGCTGCAGTTCACGAGTTCCAAAATCTTCATTCCCATGCCAAAGACAAGATCAATGACTTTGTCCGTGGCCATTTCTATGGACATAACGACTTTGATCTCGATAATACTCTATACTTCTTCATTGCAGGTCGTTATGAGTATCGGAACAAGGGGGTGGATATGTTTATCGAATCTCTCGCGAGACTGAATCATCAACTCAAAACATCTGGCTTAACTACTACCGTAGTCGCATTCATTATCATGCCTGCACAGACATCGTCGCTCACAGTTGAGGCCCTCAAAGGCCAAGCCGTTGTAAAATCTCTTCGCGACACACTAGAAATGGTTGAGCAGGGAATTGGAAAGCGGCTATTCGAGCGTTGTTTGAGTTGGAAGGAAGGAGACAATATGCCCGATGAAAAGGATTTAATCACAAACCAGGACCGGGTACTCCTGCGCCGTCGACTATTCGCAATGAAGCGGCATCAGCTTCCACCCATCGTGACACATAACATGATAAATGACGCAGAAGACCCAGTGCTGAACCAGCTACGCCGTGTCCAACTCTTCAACCACCCGTCCGATCGTGTCAAGGTGGTTTTCCACCCCGAATTTCTCAATTCATCAAACCCAGTTTTGCCCCTCGATTACGACGATTTTGTCCGCGGGACAAATCTAGGCGTTTTCCCATCCTATTATGAGCCGTGGGGGTACACCCCTGCGGAGTGCACGGTTATGGGGATACCCAGCATAACCACCAACCTCTCTGGATTCGGATGTTACATGGAGGAACTCATAGAAAACTCGTCGGATTACGGCATATACATTGTCGACCGGCGCATGAAGGGTGTGGATGAATCCGTGAACCAGCTTACGAACTTTATGTTTGAATTTGCGTGCAAAAGCCGACGGCAACGTATCAATCAGCGCAATCGGACGGAGCGGCTAAGTGATTTGCTCGACTGGAAGAGGATGGGTATGGAGTATGTCAAAGCGCGGCAGCTGGCGCTTCGAAGAGGTACGCACACACCTGCACTTCATAGCTGACTCTACCAAAATTATCATCACAACTAATCCAGTTAACCATCCAGCATATCCGTCCTCCTTTGACCCCGCGGAGGACTTCAGCGATATCATCGGAGGAACAGAGCAGAAGATTTCCCGCCCGTTCTCTGTACCTGGTTCTCCTCGCGATCGAACGGGAATGATGACCCCTGGTGACTTTGCGTCGTTGCAGGAGGGTCGCGAGGGTTTGAGTACGGAAGATTATATTGCCTGGAAGCTACCGTGAGTTTCATGACATCCTACTATCTTTTCCTTTTTCCCGCCGCTTTTCGAAATTTTGTGCCACTGACGAGAACTTTTTGCGAAGTCGCAGTGAGGAGGAAGATGCGGACGAATATCCGTTCCCACTTACGTTGCGAAAGAAAGCTACTACGGGTATCCCTCCGCACTCCCCAGAGAGGGAGGTAACGGCCAACGGTGACGTGTAGCGCGAATTGAGAACATTCGATGAAGGCGAGATCATGAAGAAGCCGGCTGTGTGCTTTCTTTTTCTGAAGTTGCTTTTAAATTCAGGTTTGCAATTGATCTTGGATGAATTTCGGGGCTAGGTGGTTTTAGATGAACTGCCGGTTTCTTCTTATTTTTATTTTTATTTTTATATTTTTCGTTGCGTCTTCATTCTGCATTTTCAGTATAGATTATAAATATTCTTACAGTATGTATATACATATAATATAATATATAGTTATTTGCTCAATTGATGAACTGCAGAAGACTTACATGGCGTCTCTCTTATTCCTCGGGCAGCGCGGCCTGTGGATTTTGTTCAGCTTGATTTTCTATCATGTTGCTGTCTGATAGCTTACTTGTTTCCTATAGCACCACGTAGTTCGTAAGGATTTCCTGGCTGTAGTTTTATGAGAAGCGCAAATACTTCCATAGGACTTTCGAGAAAAGGGTGATGTTGTCAACTAACGGGCCAAAAAAGGGGCAGAAACATGTTGTGATCCACCCAGCAACTTGAAATCGTGGACGATCCCCGCCAGTCCCGAATGGTTTAAAGATAAAACAGTGGACCCCGCTGTGGACCTGACTGGATCGGGCCTCCGAAGCTCTCACCGTCATGTTATACACTCTATATTGGAACCTAGAACTGAAATTTGAGAATTCGAAACTTATTGACGTGAATTGTCTGCAATTATTTAGCACACTAAGCAGTTCGTGGGCTTCGCCCTAGCAACCTCTAGCACCTCCAGGTCATTGCGGGGACTACGGAGCAGAATCCATGGGTATGGGCCCCAATCCATGGAGATGATGAGGAAACCTTGGAACTGGATCGAAACATAAGAGTTAGCCGCATCCAACAACTTCTTCCGAGATGCGCCAGAATCAACCCCGCCTCGTCCCCTGTCTTCGGCTATAAAGCAATTATCCAGTTAGGACAAGGAAACGCCAAACGCTCGATAATATAATCATCAAGAGGAATACCAATCTCTCTTCCCAATCGTCGACATGGCCCGGTAATAAAGCTCAGCAACAAGCACACACGTCACAAACCTGTCCACCGGCCTGCCACAGGCGGTATACATGATCAAGGCGGAAAGTTCTGATCGATTTTTCGCCTTGTTTCTCCGGCGGGAGGCGGCTCTGGCTCTTGTAGTCCTGCAGCGGAAGTCGTGCCGCGGGCAGCTTGGGAGGAAATCGACGCCCCATTGTCTATCCGGGGCATTGGTCCACCCGTTAGACCTCCAGTCGAGATACGGAGGGTTGAGGGTTGAGGGCGTTCCAAGCTTTTTGGAATTTATCCATGATGGCATCGAAGAGGAACCGGTCAGTCGCCTGTTCCGGGGTTTCTTTGGACGGTGAGGTTCATTAGGGGCGGAGAATGTTAGCACTCACTCCCTTGGTTGCAGGACAATGCAGAAAGGGAGATGTGAACTTCATCTTTGCCATGTCTTTTGTGATTTCTGATATCAGGAGGATCATAGGTGAAAACGTTTTTTTAATTCCCTCTCAGGATATTCTTTCTTAAACAGAGTTTCGTTTCTACTTAAATTCTTAAATTCTTGATGGGGGCTGTCGTCTCCTTTACATGTCAACTCCATTAATTAACTATATCCCGTTAATCCCTATGTCTCCGGTGTTCAAAACAAATGTATAATATATTTTTACCTAAACAACCTTTACTTTGATTAAACATGCTTTATTATAACTTCTTACTTCACCTTCATAGAGTGAAGGAAGGAAGCGACGATAAGATGAACAGGCAGAAAAAATGGGGCGACTGCCGAGCTGTATATACCATAGTGATGGAGGACCAGTCAAGGTGCTCAGTCGCATGTTAAACTCTGAACCATGAAAATCATCTGGATTTTCACAATGACGTTGCATATCCCACCCCAGTAGAGAGCAGGCCTTGTATGATTAAGATAATATGGTAGTGCTGTACATGAGTCGATAGGTACAAGGGTAATTAATCGTTGGGATCCCACGGGTAGAAGATAGAAGGAGACCACTAAAAAAAGGTGTATGTGATAGCAGAAATAAACGTTGGAAAGGCAAAGGTTGACCCCGCTAAAAGGGCTCGCAGAACAACAAAACAGTATGCCAGATTGGAAATCCTGCAGATCTCTCCCCAGGACTCCTCCAAAAAGGTAGTCTAAAATGCCATGCGCTAAATAAGGGATTAAGTACCAAGGGTAGTCACCCAACTTCAAAGGGAAATTTCAACATAAAGGTATTCACACTTCGGCCCTTATAACCTCCCTCCTCCGCCCAATAAATAAAGATCAGAAAACTCTGAGCCGGATTCTGGCCAAACAGCAACTAGTGTAAAGAGTTGAAGAAGTATTTGTAGCCCGATACGGTTGACTCTGCCATGGCTGGTTAAACCCTCTCACGACCCCTGGTCCGGAATTGGGGCTCCATTTTTATCCCCTTTTTGAGGGGAAGATTCCGCGGGCTGAGCCTCTGCTGGTGGCAGTGGTGAATCAGGCTTGGGCGGTGACGCGACGGACTTGGACTTGACTACTTCGACAAGGTGGTTACCTAGATCACCGGAGCCATCGATTTTATCAATCTTAGCTTTGAAATACTCGACGTCGGAAACCATTCTAGATATTCTTCATTAGCTTGGGAGTCTATGTGATGAATAAAAAACAGACGGGGAAATCGCGAAGAAAGAACCAGACTTACCGTTGTTTACCGCCCTCAGTTTTCAAAGTAGCTGCCTGGAAAGCCCTTGTCCACTGATCTCTGTAACTTTTGAAAACAGGGTCCATGATCATCATCACGGTCATTTCAGGTAGATGCTTTGTCAGGACTCGCTGGAGTGTGCCAGTCTCTTTCGTCAATGTCTTCATGTACGGGCTGACGGAAGCAGTGTCCTGCTGTGCATCCCAATCAATCTTCTTCATCGCATTGACGTGAATCGTGGCGCGGGAGCTCATAATATCAACTAACTTTTCATGGATGCCTGACTGGTGTTCCTGACACAGTCGCTTAACTTTATCAAACTCAGCCATCAGGGTGGTGGTAGAGGTATAATGCCTGCGGATGAATTCACGAACATGAGGAATAAGCGCAATGATAAAACTTAACGCCTGGGAAGCAAGAGCCAAGTGTTTCGTTGTGATATTCTTCAAACCGGCACTTCTCGTGGCACCAGCGCCAAGGATAAGTTGGGAGGAGCGGGAGTTGAACAGCTTGAGGCATTCGAGGAAATTAAATGCTATGTCCTGCACCATGCTCGGGATGCCCGTCATTAGATGTTGGAATTCGTCAATAATTTCCAAAATCAGAAGAGCAGATTGCGGCAGAATATATTTCTGCTCATCCACTATTGCGCTTCGTACTTTATCTTTCCCGCTGTCGGTTACTCCGTTTCCATTTACTTCAGGACTATCTTGCGTCGCCGTTGTTTCCTGGCCGCTATGATCTGACTCCCATACTCTTGAGGTTGAAGCCCATAGATCGATGTCTTGCGTACTCGCTTGGAGTATTCGTGAAAGAAGGGCATTTTGCTTATCACCAAAGTCTTTGGCATCCCACCTATCGGAATCCATCACTTGAACTAGCCTATGTTTCCTGCTATCACCAAAATTGGAAATGAAGTCCCTTATTTGGCTATCAACGACATTTTTTAAAGCCGAACCGCTCCGTCCAGAGATAGCTTCGCACTCATCAGCAAAAAGTTTGTTCAAGCTGAAATATTTCAAAAACTGCTCCAGCGAGAGATGAGCAGTCTGCTCTGACCGAATTTTCAATATTTTGACCATTTGTGACTGCACTATGTCAACAGCTTGGCCGAGAAGGCTTGACATATCAAGGATCTCCATTACCTCTTCCTGTGCTGCCACTGGCGTCGTTCCGGACCGGACATATGCGTCTATAGAATGTAGGTTTGGGCTTTGTAGAGGGGATCTCACCCCACTAGTATTAGGAGGACTGCTAAGTCCACTAGTAATATCCAGAAGTACTTTGACCTGTATACTTAATCTTCGTAAGAATTCGCTAACGCCGGTGTAAATTTTTGTTAACATGGCATATGCATCTTCAGGGTCAAGAGCACGGAGGTTGCGCGCTAGTATTGTTGACTTCTCCTGTTGGTTCAACTGGCGATCCCCATGGGTCGATGCGGACATTATCGACTCATTGTCGTCATCGCTTGAACTAGGCAGATGTCTTCTTATCGAACTTTTCATTTCTCGCAAGACGGAGTTTTTGTACGAGGTTGCAGCGGATGTAGTGTATCTCGCTCGACCAAGCCCAACCAGCTCTGATTTTAACCTCGATCTAAATTCATTATCGATCGTCATATAAGTCGGTATGCTAGAGGGGGCTTTCCTATGCGTCCTTCGTGATCGATGAAATGCATCTCCCAGCCGTAGCAATGTGAGTTCCGGAGGAAGACTTTCAACATGCCGTTTGATGTCTCCAATTAAGCAATCTAGGAACCGTTGCTCATAACCAATCCCAATCCGACTTCTTAGTTGGCCCAGATCGTCTGATGCACCTTCTAAAGCTTTGATTCCACGTAGATCTATGAGCGTCTCCGGAAGTTGAGACTGGCCACCGCGATCCTCACGTTTCGTGGCGGTCCGTTCGCCCGCTGTAAGTCTTTCAACATGATCCAGTTCATCCAGGGCATTTTCGATATCACCATTTTCGACCATTTGTTCGCAATGAGATACACATGCTATTATTACCTTCAGTTGGCAAACAGCGTCTGCTAATTTTCTAACGTTTTCTCGCCGGCGCCGGAGATTTACCACCTTGAGACCACCCAAAGCCATGTCATTATCAAGTTTTGCTAGATCTCTTCGCAGGGCTTGAATTTTGTCAACTGAAGCTTTTGCTTCTCCATGGAGAGCTTGCAGGGAACCGAGAGCTGTGAAGAATGAGGTTGAGGCGTTAGAAATGGAGGAAATAAGGTGAATTTCAACGGTATCAAGATACCATGATAATTTTTCTTGCAGAATCGCATTTGTTGCCAAAGCCTTTCTATTGAATGCCGGTCGTGCTTCAAACGACCCATTAGGAGCATTCTCATCTGAAGGTTTTGGGGGAGATCGGACAACTTCCGATCGTTCAGAAACGACATCAAATGTCCGAGGATTTTCAAGATGGAAATTCTCATCGAAATAAACGTTAGGAATAGTTGACAGAGGGGCCATTGCTGGACCTCGGCCTCTCTGACCAGCGGATCTTCTCCTCGGAGTCACATATTCAGAGACGGATGACAAAGGTGTGTGTTGACCAGAATGTCGCCGTTCCAATTGACTACTCAACAACGGGTCTATATCTACAGATATTGTTGTTGTACTGCTTGCTCGACGAAGCTGTGGTTCGCCCTCATCACCATTCTCCTTTGAACGGCGCAATGCATCGTACAAGGATCCAACCTGCGAGATATAAGGTTGGAATGCCTTGGATTCCACATGTGGGATGTTGGTTAGAGCCACTGGGGGGATATCTCGAGTGGTCGGCGGTTTATAGCCGCTAGAAAGCGCAGAGGCTTGTGGCAGCAGACCTGTACGAACAATAGGTTGTTGAAGGAGGGTAGATATTGCTATTTATATAGAATGTCAATGTTAGCACATTTACGCGCCACATTATTGTCATTTAACACCCAACCAACACCATGAGCAACAAACCATTGCGTCCAGCCTCTGCTATTGATCCATGGTGAAGTGAAGTGTCCAAAGCACTCCCTATGCCGGATATCGAGCTGGCCGTCGAGCTCCGCCTCGAATTATAGCGCAATCGCTGGGGTAAGCGGCCGGGATCGTACTGGCTGGAGGAAGAAGGCTGGGTCGCCAAAGAAACCGAGGAAAGAGATGCCAAGCTTTCCACCGATTTTCGCTTGTCGGAAGAGGTCATATCGAAAGAAGCACCGAAGCTAGTTGTCCGGCAGGGTGACGGCTGCGGCTGCGGACACGCCGTGGATCATGACATGCCCTATGTAGTAGATACGGGAGGTTCTTCATGAGCCACTGAAAAACGTAGAAGAGAGCGACGGTAGTACAAGATCATCAATTCCGTTATCAACAAACGAACTGAGGGTTATATCACCGTCCTCACCGAAACCACAACCCATCAGCTTCGAGATATGAAAATCGTTTCTTGAGGTTGAGCTGATTTTACAAGAGGGCTGTTAATTGAAGCATAGGTGGCTTGCTGCGGCTGGGGCTAAACTCTCGTGAGTGTGGCTGGAACCTTCCCTAAATAGGGTTAGGGCCAAGCACAGCCACTGACAAAATCAAACTTCAGGTTTACCGCTTTCGGTATAGGAGTATATTATATCCGAGAAAGCATGCCAAGAAACACTTTACGCGCTGAAATAGACGCGTCGCGCTCCTCGTGCATTTTTGCAACCAGCTACATATAATCTGTCTTGCTCTCAACACAACAGTGGATTAAGTACTATAACCTTGATCTTGTGCATTACACGACCATGGATAGAAGAACGCCATACTCATTGAGTGTCCTCCAGCCTCAAATTGGCGGCCCGGAGGAGCCACGCTCAAAAATCCAGGCACAGTTGAGAGAGTTCATCCTCGCCTTCCAGCTAGATAATACATTCGTATATAGGTAAAGTATTACCTTACGTTGTTGCTGCTATCTGTGTGTCGACTGACGGAATATATAGAGACCAGATTCGACAGAATGTGCTCGTCAAAAAGTACTACTGCGACGTTGACATCGCCCACCTCATTGCATACAACGAAGAGCTAGCCCATAGACTTACCACAGAGCCAGCAGATACAATTCCACTTGTAAGCTACTTTTCTTGTCTACGCTGCGAATCAATAAACATATATTTTAATACGTCCTTCCACAGTTTGAAGCCGCTCTTAAGCAATGTACCCAAAAGATCGTTTATCCCTCCGAAAGAAATATCGAACTCCCCGAACATCAACTACTCCTCCACTCGAGTGTATCCCACATCACCATTCGGGATCTAAATGCGACGAATATATCCCACCTGGTTCGAATTCCGGGCATTGTAATCGGAGCGTCCACAATCTCGTCCAAAGCTACACGCCTCCATATTGTTTGCAAAAACTGTGGCGAGAGGGAAAATATCACAGTCGATGGTGGATTTTCTGGGGTCACGCTTCCAAGACAATGCAAACGCCCCAAGGAAAAGGGCGAAGATCAATGTCCTTTAGATCCATATGTGATAGAGCACGAAAGGTCACAGTTCGTTGATCAGCAGGTTCTCAAACTCCAGGAAGCTCCTGACCAGGTACCCGTCGGAGAACTTCCCCGACACATCCTCATATCTGCAGATAGATATCTTGCCAACCGGGTAGTACCTGGGTCAAGATGTACCGTCATGGGCGTGTTTTCAATTTACCAAGCAAAAGGCTCGAAAAATTCCACAAAGAGTGCCGTTGCCATTCGGAACCCGTACCTGCGGGCGGTTGGGATAAGCAGCGATGTCGACCATACAGCGAAGGGCAACTCTATTTTTTCCGATGAGGAGGAGCAAGAATTCTTGGAAATGAGCAGGCGTCCCGATATCTATCAGGTATTCGCCAATTGCATTGCTCCGTCAATTTATGGAAATCAGGATATTAAGAAGGCTATTGCATGTCTACTTATGGGCGGCTCGAAGAAGATTCTACCAGATGGCATGAAACTTCGAGGAGATATCAATGTACTGCTGCTGGGTGACCCTGGTACTGCTAAGTCTCAACTGTTGAAATTTGTGGAAAAGGTATCTCCAATAGCCATCTACACCTCTGGCAAGGGTTCTTCTGCTGCTGGTCTTACAGCCTCTGTCCAACGGGATACAACTACGCGCGAATTCTATCTGGAAGGCGGAGCAATGGTTCTTGCAGACGGTGGTGTTGTGTGTATCGATGAGTTCGACAAGATGAGAGATGAAGATCGAGTCGCCATCCACGAAGCGATGGAACAACAAACCATTTCAATTGCAAAGGCTGGCATTACCACTATTCTCAATGCTAGGACGTCCGTTCTCGCTGCCTCGAATCCAATTTTCGGCCGGTATGATGATTTGAAAACCCCAGGTGAAAATATCGACTTCCAGACAACTATCCTGTCACGTTTTGATATGATATTTATCGTCAGAGACGAGCACGAAAAGGGCCGTGACGAGAGAATCGCAAGGCATGTCATGGGTATCCACATGGGTGGTAGAGGGGTTGAGGAACAGGTCGAAGCTGAGATCCCCGTCGAGAAGATGAAGCGGTATATCAGCTATTGTAAATCGTAAGTCACAATCCCACCTCAATACTTTCTTCTCGTGCTTTTATTAACACACATAATTCCAGTCGTTGTGCCCCCCGTCTCTCCCCAGAAGCCGCAGAAAAGCTTTCCTCCCACTTCGTCTCCATCCGCAAGCAAGTGCACAAAGCCGAACTGGACGCCAATGCCCGCTCCTCAATTCCTATCACCGTCCGCCAACTCGAAGCCATCATCCGAATCACCGAGTCCCTCGCAAAACTCACATTAACCCCAATCGCAACAGAAGAACATGTCGATGAGGCAATTCGCCTTTTCCTCGCCTCTACCATGGATGCAATCAATCAGGGCGATGGTCAGGGGAGCAAGGAGCTAATGACGGAAGTTGGGAAAGTTGAAGATGAGTTGAAGCGTCGATTGCCGATTGGGTGGAGTACGAGTCTCGCTACGTTGAGAAGAGAGTTTGTTGATGGAAGGAATTACAGTGAACAGGCCTTGAATCGGGCATTGCTTATTTTGCAACGGCGGGATACGGTGCAGTTTAGATCTGGTGGGTCGCAGATTTATCGTCATGGGCCATGAGATGTTCCTTTTTTACGTTTGTCATTTTGTACATTTTTTTCATTTCTGGTTGGAGTTTCTTGATGTTGTGCACATCTTCTTTTTCTTTTGCGGGTGTCATTTGTTCGTGTCCCTGTGTTGCACTGAGAAAACAGTAGTTATTAAGCGAGTTCACGGTTCGGAAAAGTACAATTTCAGAATGATGAACCGTCATGCAAATTTGGGGCGTCGTGGGGAGTTTTTATTTCCTTTATTGATTAGGCACAGGCAGGCATTACAGTTAACAATGTCACAATATTATGATGATGGATGTTAAGCGTTCCAAACCACGAGAAAATTTATAACTTTGGCAGCATTCCTGCATTGATTCTTCAACAATCACACTGCAAGCAAAATGCCATCAGCTCTACAACCCTTGAAGAAGGCTCTTCTTGCTTTCTCCAGGACCACATTCCATTCGAACTTATATATACCAATACCTCCATGGGTCGTTTCCTGCAACATTCCATCAGTAACGCAGAGTTAACTACACTTCGGGCCTGCGTTGTGAGATTAAGCCTAAGTAAGCTTGGTCGCGCTAGTTGATCTGCACATTTTCCTTTGAAAACTTCACCTCCTCCGTCATGATACAAATGTCCATTTTTATCCAGCAACTGCCCTGATATGCGAAGTTTGTGGTGATGGGTGCTCTTGGCCCCAATGAAGGGGTGAGCAAATTATTGAGTTGTAAGGTGAAGAATAAACAGACGCGATTTTAACTGTCCCTTCTCTTTCTTTGAGCTTTGAGTTGTTTTCAACTGATTTCTCGATCATCTCATCGTTCTTAGCTACGCGCTGAGTGCCTTTTTATATTAACTGAAGCAAAGATTGAGCGCTGGATGAGAAGAAAAAGGACATCGTGAAGAATGTGAAGTTATTCGACATTGAATTACGCGGAAGCTAATGAAGGAACCAAAACCCTTGAAATGTATTATATGAATATACCAGGACATCCACAGCAGTCATTGTTTCACTGATGCTTTGGAGAGGGCTTACTTCCCACGATGGCTTTTTTATCGCTCCACCCATGTTGGTACATTTCGCTCTATCAATTCATTTCTCAACGCCTTCAATATCTCCTAATCACGCCAAGACGTTCCTTGCCCGTCCTGAGTCACAGGCAATATCAAATATCACGCGCAGTATCAAAGCACGGAATGATGACTTGATATTTGTTGCTGTTCAGGCAACACTGGCTCTTCTGCGCTGCTGCTGGGGCCCTGAAGATGGATAACAGGGATCATAGCTGAAGCACAACAGCATTCCCAACTGTCCAATACGGGAATAATGAGATGGAATCATAAGTCATACAATAGACCAACGGCTGCACGTGGAAGCCGTTTTATGCTATGTATGAGCTATGAGCCAAGAGCCATCAATGTTGCCCAAATATCCGTAGCTCGTTCTGCCATCCAGCCAGGCAACTGCACCTCCTGTACTCCGGATTAACCACCGTGAATTGGCCAATTAGGTTTTATAGGAAAGGGGATTCGGCTCTTGTCCACAAACCCTGCTGACTCCTATCACACAGCAGGCAGGCACCTCTCATTCTCAGTGTTGCGAGGGATTCAACCCTCTTTCTACACGTCCGGCCGCTAGCTCTGATGAGCAGATCCAATTGGGAAAACGATATGTTAAATTCAACGTTCGGAGCATTGCAGGGGCTAGAATGGGTGATATGAAGAGATCTGACCATGTCTGGGCCATTTCGTTCTGAAGAATAGGGATATCAAGAAGAGAGAAGAGCATGACTGAGCCTTGCTTTTCTGAAGAATATGGCTTATTATGAAGGCTTATTGATCTGACTACGAGTTAACTGTATTATTACTTTTTAGTTTGTATGGATTATTAAACTAATTTCTCGATTAAACTTTCCTGGCATAAATGCTGATTCTAGTAAGCTAAAGAAACCTATATTTCTCTATTTCTGCAGTTTTATGCTGTTTGTGAGGGTTCTGGATCAGGTATGATCAGCATTGCCAAACTCCAAATAATGACGACTAACCACCCTTCTAGAAGTATTCTTGACGGATACTCTTCAGTCACTTACATCTCTGCATTCTTGCCCTCTCCTGGGAAATTGACTGGCACTGGAATGCCAGGCACTGAAATCCGCTTGCATTATCTCCCAGCTGGTATTCAAAGACAACTGCAAGCCCAAAAATACCCAAAAAAAAAAACTTCTCGTCTCAGGGCCGGGAGCAGAATAAACCCCCACGTTAACGCAACCGTGGGGCAAAAAGTGGAGCTTTATCACCAGCTCCAACCGCAAGGTTTACTCCCAGACAGCTTCCAAGAGCTGCTCGTCACGTTTGTTGCCTGTGTGCTGAAATCAGTGGGTCCCCAGTGGCTATTTTTCGGGCACTCTGTTGCTTTTAGAACATTTTTTTTGTTGTTTGACTTTTGAACTTCTGTCCTCCACATTTTTGATCAATTTTTTAATCTTACTGTCTCGTCGAACTCTCTCGCCCGAGAGACCCTTTCTGGTCGAGTGGAGCCTGCGATGGCGACCCCGGCGACCTCCGCCGCTCCCAATCCGAGCCGCAACCCCACGCGTCAGTGGATTGCGATGAACCATTCTACCACGGCCACACTGATCCCTGAGGCGACTGGAGGCGATATTCAAAGATCTAAATGCACCAGGCAACTGTTCCTCCCTCAGCACTTTCTTAGTTGAACAACCTGGGCCTCCCTGTAAAGCACATCCAAACTCACCACTGTGTCAGCCCCTGCTGCTCCAGGACTGCTAAAGGCTCAGAACATGAATCTAGAGACTACGTTGACAGAATTTCTCGAGAAGCTTGAGCTGATTCAAAAAAGTCAATGTTAAAATACACGAGACAATCAATCCGTTAATTGAATCAAATGTTTAGCTGTAAGATCCTAACTTTCACCTTCAATCAACATATATATCTCTGGACTTGAAATCAAAATTCCCAACCTGAAAGAGAAAATATCTCAACTTAATGCCTAAACCTTCAATCCTGGTCTACCTTCACATGAGTTGCAGTGACAGGGAGATTCAAGCACATCACTAGTTAACCACGAGAAGCTTAATATTTAACTTAGAACTTCTTTAAGTTAAGCTAGCCAGTCTATATTTCAACCAGACCCTTTTTCGACCACCCTATCCAAACCTAACTCACCACTTTTACCACGCGTTTTCTCAACTATATTATTAAAATGAAGCCTAATAATGAAGCTGCTATAGCTGCTGCTATAGAGGATTTAAAAAATGATGTTTTTCAACCTGAATGAGTCACTGCTAAAGCATATAACATCTCACAAAGCACATTGAAGAGCAGAAAGAATGGTTCCATTCAATAAACAATTGCTCATCAACATTGACAAAAGTTGACTCCAGAGCAAGAGATCTTTCTAGTTTGATGAATAAAAGAGCAAGATTTGCAAGGATTTCCACCCTCTCACATGTGTGTATGAGAAATGGTAACTCAAATTCTACAAATAAATTGAGATCTTACTCAGCTGGGTAAGGATTGATAAGAAAGTTTCTAAAATGAAATCCATTGATAAGATTCATGATTGACTAAAGGATTGAGTCTTAAAGAATAGAGAATACTTAGCAGGAAATACTTCAGTAGTTCTATAACTACTTTTCTAAGACACAACAGACTCATAAAATAATCATTGAAAATATATAAAATATAAATGCATATGACATTGCTTTAGAAGTGTGTACAAACACCAGAATGCTTACTGAATAAAGAAAAGATAAAATCTACATTAAATCTCTCTCTAATCATAAGTGAGTTTCAATTCTTGAAGCTATTAGTGCTGATGAGTACCATAAACTCTCTAGTCATTTTTCAAGGTCAAAATGCACAATTTAGCTGATTTGAGGATGTGAATATACTCAATTGGACCTATACAACATCAAATAATAGATGGACATTGAATAATATATGTCTCAACTGATTATGTATGATTTTTCTACTTCAAATATTTAAAAAAGGTAAGTATAGAATATTAGTGTTGAATGATCATAGCAGTCACATCACTATTGAGAATATCATATAAACTTGATTCATTTAGTGTTTCTATCTGCTCATACATTTTATATTCTTCAGTCATTAAATTTTGAAGTTTTTTCATTCATGAAGAGGTACTATAGAGGTGAGATCATTGTTTTAAATCATCTGGATAATACAGCTCCTGTAAAGAAAAGAAGATTTATACAAGCTTATGAACAAGCACATTTAAAGGTCTTAAAATCTTATAATATACATGGAGAGTGGAAAGCAGCTGATCTAATGCCATTTAATCCTTCTAAAGGATTAGATTTCTTTTAGGTTTAAGATCAGGGTCAATCTAACCTTAGACTGGTGACATCTATAACCTCTCTATCTTCTGAACTGCAAGATTCTTTGCTTACAACTCTTTGAGATCTTAGGCATATATATAAAGCTCTGCAGCAATTGAATAGAGAGAGAATTCTTATAAGAAAGAAGTGAGTTTTTCTTTGCAAAGCTAGCAAAGTGATTGATGAGTTGAATGCTCTATAAGCTGCTAGCCAGTCTATAATTTTTAAACTCTCTAATCAACTAGAGACCTTATGGCAGTCAAAAACCAAAAAAAAAGGTGGAAATTGATCCAAATACCTGGTTTATCAATATAGAAAGGATTAAGAAGGCTCAAGAGGAAGCTGCTGTTCTAGAGCCTAGGAAACAACTACAGGAGCTGGAAATTGAGGCTAAAAAAGCAGCAGCAGCAGCTTTAGCAGCAGGTCTGGAAGCCTGCATGTTTGAATGACAATTAGATTGAATTTGTAGTTAAAATATTTACCCAAATAGAAAGAGAGGTTGTTTTGAATAGAGTGGTCGAAAAAGGGTCTAGTCGAAATATAGACCGGCTAGCTTAATATATTTAGCAATTTTCAATCACTCTGAATTCTTCATATATCTAGAAATTCTTATCAATCAAGTCAGTAAATGAACAAAATGAAAAATATAATAAAACAGAAGCTTAAAAGCTATTCTCATGATCTAGTGAAAAGTGTATAGATTAAATTATCAACATCTGTGGGTATAAACACCACGATTATGTGAGTGTCTGGATATATTTGCAGCGAATGAGCAAGAAAAGTACAGTAAAAGTGAACAAGATCTAGCTGCTGAATTCAACATGAAGGGTAACTAACTATTGCACCTGCTGAGCTCATCGAACAACCTGCATACCTGCATTCAACCCTGCCCAACCTCCACCTCCGCCTCCACCAGCAGAGTCCAGGCCATGCATTCAAGCACTGCAGAGGTGCAGCAATTGTGGCACTCTCAGGCATACAAGAATAAGCCGTCCTGAACCTAGTTTGGATTTGTTTTAATTTAATCAGTGGTAGTTGAGTGTAGATATTCCAGGTTAAAATACAGCCATTTGAAATATTTTGAATTGGCTGCTCGCTCGCTCGGGAATTGCATTATTTCACCTAGATACCCTTAAGTTGCGAGTACCGCATAGCGGTCAGTTGGGAGTATGGTATGCTCCCCTGCATTTCCAGATCCCTTCAAGTCGAGGAAACTAAGCTGGAGTGGGAAAAGGAGTCTCTTGCAGCGATTCGAACACGGGACGTTTTTACCCTTGAATTGTCCAAGCACGATGAAAATCTTAACGATATTGGGAGGATTGTTCGATTCGACAGCGAATGACGGACGCACCAGTCACACCAATATGCTCTGGCGAAAATCCTCGACAAATTAAGCCCAGCACAAAGCCCAACACAGAGATGCCGACTGTGATTCCAACGGATTTCTGTTTCTCCAGAGCGGCTGAAGTGTGGTGCCCTTCGCGGAGCATTGCAGGACATTGGTAACCGAACCCATACGCGGAGTTTGGGAGATTG
Organism: Paracoccidioides lutzii; assembly: GCF_000150705.2. Taxonomy (NCBI): domain Eukaryota; kingdom Fungi; phylum Ascomycota; class Eurotiomycetes; order Onygenales; family Ajellomycetaceae; genus Paracoccidioides; species Paracoccidioides lutzii. The sequence goes on along the minus strand of NW_015440969.1, from coordinate 134,820 downwards.
ATCCACGGTGCATTAAATATATTTCCTATCATTCTCCACAGAGCAGAGACCAACGATTGAGTTTCGCTCCTACGAATTGGATCCCTCCATTTGATCTAAGAGTTATCTTTGGTGCCATGATTGATGAAAAACTCCAGCAAAGCTGGGAAACATCCATATGCCGGTGGGGGAAAACGTCGACGTCAAAAAGTGCCGATCTTGCCCTTTCATCCTTTGGTGCCAGATTTTGAGGACTTGAAAAGCTTCATTTCCATAGGGTCACGAGAACTCTCTCAAATAACATAGAAAAGAACAATCACAGACAAATCTCTTCCCCGTATCGATATCCTATGAAATCTCCGGTATACCTACCTAGGGGATACGATACTGGGAACAGCATATATTCGCCTATGACGACTGAGGTATCAACACCGAAAAGATTGACATAGTTCTATTGATTTCGTCTTGAGGCTGTCAACAAAGTTTCTGCCTCTCGATTTGCTGCCCTGATGGCTCCACGGAAAGAGAATGCGGTTTAAAAAACCAAATGCTTCGATGAATGTCAACGTTGTTCATAGCGTTCCAAGGAATCTGCTATCGTCTTATTCGCTCGGCAGACAATCGGTTTTCGCCCATCTTTGAAAATCCCCAGATGTTCCTATTCATTATCTCCGATGGGCAATCCAAATTCGAGGGCACAAACATGATGATGTAACCAATTCAGTGTGGATTGCGTCGGGTTGGGTGTGATCAACTCTGTTTGAGCCTGCTGTGACAGGTCGTACATCCCATCAACCAAATATTTCCATTGGGCAGCCAATATAACTAACAAACATCGCTATGACAGTAGAAAAGACCAAAGAAGCTAGCTGCCGTGGTCATCACGGAATCATTCCATTCCCCCATCCATGAGTCTCTCCTAAGGTATGCGCTTTCCTCTCTCCCAATAGCAGTCCACCACACGTTATCCCGGTCAACTCGCTCGCATGGTTCCGGGGCAAATGGAAACCACCGAGGATAGATCTACTACTTAAGCCACCGCATATCTGATAATCTTATTGATACCACTCGAGGGTCAGTCAAACTGCTTTATCCAATCACATGTCTTGCCACCAGTATCGGGACATTGAATCCTTGGTTCAAATTCCCTTCCCTTTTTCAGCTGCCAGCTCATTAGCGTTGATCAGCCATGTTATGAGATCTTTTGGCCTTACGACGCCGTTATCCGTGACCAACGTTTTCAGTTTGATTGCCTTCCTTGATCAAGTCAGATATGCGTAACCGGTGTTGAGCGGACACCAAATACTCTTGAAAGTTTAATTCACCTATTCTCTCACAAAGCTCGTTAAAATTCAGCGAAGAATTATGACTCCTGCACATTTTTGCAGTATCGCACTTCCACCCCATGCATACCCTCGACTCATAGATGTATATTCAGCCACACATTGACATAGCCTATCAAGCAGGCTTCGGCATACTAGCCATAATTTACACTTGGCTATCAGAGGCTTGCGCAACAGGAGATTTCTATAATAACCCCTCGTGAGTGGTGGTTGATGGAATCACATCTCATCAAATCACAACACATTGCATTAATGCAAAGAGCTTGGGCGGACGTGTTTCTCTTGCAGGAGTCTCTGATATGGATCCTGACTACCGTATGATTAATCCACCACTCCCCCCTTATATTATCATAACTTCTGAAAATCTCATGATGGATCTAGGATGAATTTGAAATCCCGACGTCAGTGGCCGCCACTCTCTCCAGTGTGATTGTCTTCCCATCAATCTGAAGTCGAGGGGAGATATACGGGATGACGACAGAATTTCACCAGTTAGAGAAACCCCGTTTGAGCTTTGATCCACAATTGGAACCGGTAAGTAAACGTCTTAGGCGTTAAGTTCCACGGCAGGCGAACTTCTCCCCGTCAACAGAATGAAATCTTCAGGGCGAATGCAGCAAAAATGGACGATTGACGACGATGATGATAACGTCCGTTACCCGACCAATGACATCCAGCCAGGTAATGGCCAGTTGAAATAGACGTAAACTCAAGATTAACTCGTCATGAGATCTTGGAATCTGTCAGGGTATTAGCCCGTTGTTTCAAATTCGACTAGACGCTACGGCAATGTAAAAGGACAAGGGGCAAAACCAAATATTGAAGCCCATATAAAAAAGGAATACGAGGAATCGTATGCCGGATCCAATCACTTCTTGCCAACGAAATCAAGAATCACACGGTGGAATGTTCCGACAGCGAAACCAATTTGTAGCTCATCATCTCATTTAATACTTGCTGGTTGCAATCGGCAGGGATGTTTGATGGCAAATCTCTCTCGGCATCAAAGGAATGTTGCGGTGGGAAATGAATGCTCGATATCAACTCATCGTTCTGGCAATTTGCCAATGAAAGCACGATATCATCAATTAACAAGGGAGGTCTTGAAACTAACACACTAGAAGTATATATGTGTATTGCACAGATATTGGTCACTCTGAACCCCTGCGTCTCACACCCAAGGTCATTCCTGATCAGGTGAACCCATATAACTACAGCAATGCACAAAAGTCAGACGCAGCGAGGAATCTAGAAAATTCAAATCGAAACACGTGGGCCGCTTGTACCTAACCGAGCCCTTCTCGGTCTGAAAAACTCTAAGAAGCGGATTAATTTGTTCTCATATATTTTATAAATATATCGTATTACAGGATATTTGAATACAAACCTCCCTTTTTGTTAGCTTCAAGAATTGGCCCGGACCCCAGTAACCAGTAATCTGATCTCAAGGCAATCCACAAAAATTAAGTAGTTAACGGCCGAAACAAACAGCGGCCCGTGGGCCTTTTCCCGTGTAGCAATCCCCATACTTTCTCCATAGTCCCTCTTTGCAACATAGTACGCTCGCACTGCATCCCCGTCAAAATGCTGTGACCTTGTGAGAGGGTAGTCAAGGTAGCTGAGCAGGTTTTTCGAGAGTTGCATCATCTCGTCATTTGCCCCTGTTGCGTTGATCGAACTTAACATCTCACATAGTCATCTATTCTTTCTGTGTTTAACATGGGCATTTCCACGCGTTTGCATGGCGCCTAGACAATATAGAACCGTAATTGGTTAGCTTGCCAGCTCAAGGGTCCAAAAATGCTAGAGATAAAGACACTGTTTATGCAGGTGGCTACCAGGAGGTAGGCGGGTGGAATCCAGAATCCAGGGCGTGATTTAACCAGAGGGCTTGGGTTCATGCATTTATGAATCAGCATTAGAAAAAAAGCGACGTAGGTTCTCAAACATTGCCCTGGCCAACAAACAACCTTCAATTTCTATAATCACCATATGCTCACGTATGTATGTATGTATGTGCAGTTAAATTTGCAATATCGTGGATATGGAAGAAGTTGCATGACGCCAAAACCCCCCATGACATACTTTTTTTTTTCCGACTCTTTTCATAAGGTTATCTGTTCCCATTTTTCTGCAGCTTAAATCCATAACTTAACAGAGGATATATCAAGCATGAAACACTGAAACAACAGTAAACAAAGAGAGCAAGTAGATAGAAAGTGAGGACGAAAGAGTGAACCGGAAAAGATCGGAAAATAAAACTCCTTGAACACGAGGACCGGAATCGTCTGAGGAGAAAACGAGGATGATGCAGCCCCAAGCTCAAGAGCACAGATCTCAGCGCGGGGCAAGCAGGGAGCCCATCACCAGCAAGGCGTCAATAACATGCATGGCAATGCCGCAGTCAACGGCTACCCATGTGATGACTGAAAGGGAAGAACAGAAAATACATCACTGAAAGTATCAGGTGAAGGATAAAAGAGAGGCGATGTAGTACTTGGATGAACCGGTATATACGTATGTACCGTAACTACATAATTAACTTCCTGCACACATAGTTTATATGATACCGTTTAGGTCAGCCGAAGGTCCTTTTTATAATCGCTGAAACTATCCTATTCAATCCCATCGGAAGCTGTCCTTCCTATTTTGATCCATGAAATGATAAGAGTGGTCACGACAGAAGAGGAGAAAGAAAGCAATAGTCAAGGGAGCGTGAAATAAAATAATAAGGTTAATTTCTTTCTCGTGAAGAATGTGCTTCTTAAAAGTTGTCCCGGGCCGTGCAGTCGGGTGGCTGACCGTGAAAAATTGAGGGGATTTAGACGCCGCAGACAATTCGCCAGATTGTACGACAGCGACCGTACATGACCTGACAGGGGATAACAATGCAACACAGTATCTTCGTTGTGGAGTTGATTGCTTGGCATGCTTTGCTTTGCTGTAAGGTTGGTGTTGTTTGCCAATTATGGGGAGGATACCTGCAGCGGCCAGATATCGGGTTCTTTGAAGTAGTTATGCGGAAAAGATAGGTATTGGTAGCCGCTCAAAGTTTCTGCCCTACTGGCCCAGGATGTCATGCCGTGCCCCAGACTTCCAACGTCGATGGCTCGAGGGATCCTGTTTGCTTGTGAGAGGGAGCCAAATTCTAGGTATAAGAAAGGTGTCAACGACGTCTGCTATTTCTTGTTTCCTAAAGGTTCAATCTGTGGGAATAACAGTGAACAAAGAAACGATGTTAATTCACCTTATTGCTATCTCACTTGATCGTTGGACATTTCAAAAAGACAATCGTAACTCACATCATCAAAAAGACCTAGGGCATAGTAGTTAGGATACACCCACCCCTAGCCGCCCAAGAGGCAATACCAAACACGAAGACCATCCCAAACCCAAAAGGACACAGCCATGGAGAATACAACCATCACATCCGCCTTCCCAGCCCATCATGAGGTCCCAGACCCAGAACCCAATGCTATCCTGATAAGCAAGCGTGGAGATGGCATCACGACGATCGCCATCAACCGCCCAGAAAAACGAAATGCCATAAGCATCCCAACAGCCAAGAAGCTTCACGCAGCATTCCTCGACTTTGAATCCGACACATCCCAGAAGGTCTGTGTATTTTACGGCACCGGAGGGACGTTTTCAGCCGGTTTCGATCTAACACAGTTGGAGACTTGGGACCGGCCCGCATCAGACACCGCCCGACATTCCAGCATCACCCGAACATACTTTGAGCCAGTCCGCGGCGAAAACATTGGTCCACTCGGCCCAACTCGTATGCATGTTCGAAAACCAGTTATATGTGCTGTCTCTGGCTATGCTGTTGCTGGTGGACTCGAGTTGAGTCTTCTTGCGGATATGAGGGTGGTAGAGGAGGACGCTGTATTTGCGGTCTCCAGTCGGAAACTTGGGGTCCCGTTGCTGGACGGCGGGACTGTAAGACTGCCGCAGATCCTGGGTCTAGGGCGAGCCTTGGATGTGATATTAACGGGAAGACCTGTGAAAGCAAAGGAAGCTCTGGAGCTGGGGTTGGCGAGTAGGGTGGTGCGGAAAGGCCACGCGCTGGAAGAAACAATGAAGCTTGCCCAAACACTTATGGCTTTCCCACAAGAGTGCCTGAATGTTGACCGACAGTCGTGCTATTACAGTGCATACAGTGCACATTCACTCGAAGACGCATTGTCTCAGGAGTTTGAGGCAGGTACTAGAGTTAGTGATCTCGCCATCGAAGCAGGGCTCGGATTTGTTCAGAAATCGCGGAGGCAGTCGAAGCTTTGAAACGAAAATGATTCCATGATTCCTGGCAAATAAACCTCCAAGACAAAATCTTCAAAATAGAACCTCGGGTCCGGAAACTAACCAGAGAAATGGCGGCCAAAGGCCATTGCCCTTGCATCTTCAACTCATCAACGATTATTCCTTTTGCAGTTCAGTCTGTAGAATCCATTCCATGGACTTTCCTCTTGTTATCTGTGTCGGCTCCGTCGACAACCGCAACAGCACATATCCCACTTCATGTATTTTGAATGTCACGACACGAAATCATTTATATAATCCTCTATTTCTTTTATCATCTTCCCTTCTACTTTTGAGCTGTAGCTAGTGAGCATTAGTATGGTAGCACATCAATCAAACACTGTTCACAAATTAACAGTGTGTCAGGAGGCAACATCAAGATATTGAAAATACTATGCAACGATGACTGCAGAATGTCCTTGGTGGACAGGAATCCTGATGGCCAATTCCTCAGCCTGTTCAAAGGTGATGGGCATTCCGCCCTGAATAAAGATATCAATTGTAAAGTGTCGAGCGAGCTTGCTGATGCTTGAACCAGCTGGAGCAGAAGTGGTTGCTCGCTCTCCGCAACACCCAACGGGTCCATTAACATGGGCAATGACAGCTATCCGACGCTTACCTCTAGAATACATGATCCAAACACACAGGTGGATGCCGTGTTCTATCTTAAGCAACTGGAGCATGGAGGATAGTGAAGAAGTTGGACGCGGAGGAGGAAGAACAGTGCGGGGACAACGGCAACTATTACATCATCAGAACTAACTGGAGTTTAACTACCCCCCTCTTTCTAGTTGCACACTGCTAACTCTCAGCTATTAAGAAAAATATTATATCAATTGCAAGACAGGAATAAGAGATACATAAATAGGTATCCTTGGAGATATCGTGAAATGCCTCTCGCCAAAACTATATCTTCGATTGCCACTCTCGCCGTTTGTTGAATGGGCCGGATGGGTGAGTACAACCTCCTGCCTGTCATCACATAGGTATGTCTCAATTCCAAGTTGACTAACAATCCAAAGGTGTCATTCACCGCCGAAAACAACAGTAATACATCATATATGCTGTACAAGCCTCTCATTCCCCCTAAAGACCACATTTTCAATCCAAAAATAAACCCAAAACCAAAACCAAAACCAAAACCAAAACCAAAATGCCACCATCAATTCGCATCATCGGCTCCCTAAATGTCGACCTGGTCTCCGTAACCCCCCGCTTCCCCCTCCCCGGCGAAACTCTCAAATCCACCTCCTTCAACACCCA
>NW_015440969.1:122514-127424 GCF_000150705.2 Paracoccidioides lutzii | reverse complement strand
GCGCAGTTCGAAGTTTATTTCTCAACCCGGCCTCCAGTTCCGGAAGGGGGGGTTCCGGCTGATGTGTATCGGCCCGTGGATCATTTGGTGATGAATGAGACGGAGTGTGAGAGTATGGCGCCGGTGGAAATGGTGAGGGGGGAGGGGGGGGAGGGAACGGCGGCGACATGCGCGGCGAGGAGGGATAAGATTGCTAGGTATTTTCATGTTGTTGGGGTCAGGCGTGTGCTTGTCACGTTGGGGGCGCAGGGGGTTTGGTATAGTGCTGGGGATGTTGGGAGGGAGGTACAAATTGGGGGAGCGGAGTGGGTGAGGGCTGTTGGGGAGGTGCCTGCTGCGAAGGTGGAGAGCGTGGTGGATACGACGGGGGCGGGGGATACGTTTGTGGGTGGGTATGCGGTGCAGATTGCGCGGTGGAGGGAGGCGAAGGGGGGCGGGCGGGTAGGAGAGATGACGGTTCAGGAGAGGAGGGAGTGGTATGGGGACGTTACGGAGCGGGCGGTTAGGTGGGCCACGAAGGCTTCTGCGAGGTGTGTGGAGAGGGATGGGGCGATGAACAGTATACCGTGGGAAGATGAAATTTTATGAGATCTGTTCTATAAATCGTGTTATGGCACGGGTGTTTGATACAATGAGCTGTATATATTTCCTTCTCGTTTATGGTTTCTACAGGGAAACGGGGTTATATTATGATATAGGATAGATATAGAGGTGAATACATCCATGAATGTGTGTTGCAGGACTGTTGACAGCCTACGCCTAAAGTGGTGAACTCCTGTAGATATTCCCTCCTTGTACCCATGAATGTTTCAACCCAAGATCCCCTCCCCTCACTCAATTATGTTGAATATCTTATTAAAACCCCATTGATGCCTGCTCACGATGCCATCTGCGTCTGACTGTGTGTCTCTCGGAGGATGTCTCCAAATCAGTTAGGTTTTGAGAGGGTGCTGTGCTGCAGGCAATCCCCCCGACGAGAGACAAGCCTCGAGGATGAATGACGTTCTATTGGCCAAGACGATAACTAATTCTCCCCATGGACAACGAGGGCAGCTGAGCTCTTTCTGCTGGGCAAACTGGCTGCCGGCGAACAATCGATCACCACGAACGAATGCTTCTCAAGTGGTTAATGCCTATGGTCTGAGTTTGCTTCCAAGAATTGCTTGAAACAGCATTATAACAAAACAAAGGTTCCATTGACTGAATGAACAGAGACCCAGAGAGTGCGTGGCCTGACATTGAGTATATTTAGGCTATTCTTTATTCATGGACCAACCAATCCATAGTTAACTCGAGCAATATCTGATACCAAACGAAGGCGGCTCGCGGCGTTCTGACGACGGGCGCTTCTCTTCCAAGGGGGATATCTTCGAAGCATGTCCTCCAGTGAAAACTCCCCTGCCTTCGCCAACAGATCCCAGCAAGATCCCCGATGCATGCCAGTTCAGCTCCCCAGTTCCTTGGTTTCCCCAGTCTGCACGGATCTCAGCATCCCCACTGTGCTTTGCTCATTGCTCTGAATCTGATTTGCTCTGACTGGGGGGGATGTCCAAGGAATCATTGGTCGGTCGGTTAGCCCAAGTTTGGGTGCTGCAGCGCGTCACGTCTTTTGATACGGAAATATTACAGTGGCAGAAGGGTGGTCGTGGACGTGGACCGTGTATTTTTCGTGGATCGTGAACCGTGGAATCGTGGAATCGGGCTACGGTGTACCGTGTATTCCGTGTTTTCCGTGTATTTCGTGTATTTCGAGAGTTTCGAGAGTTTCGGGAGTCGTGAGTTTCGTGCTGGGCTCACCGAACGTGGGGGAAAAAAAGGTATCTTGGGTAAGCAGCCCACTGTTCTAACGAGTTAACACGTCAGTTAACTCCTTCAGAGATGTAGAGGTGAAGATCCATGGGTAATGCCGGGCATTGATGTTTGGGTTGGGAAGGGGGAAAGGGGGAAGGGGGAAAGGGGGGGGGGGGGAAGCCTTTTTGACTTTACCAAACAATAGCTATGATCCGGAGTCGATAAGCAAAACAGACACAATCCTCAGACAGTTATCGCCAGCTGCGGAATTAGAACACATAGAAGCCATCGCTGAACAGACTGTCTATACGGTTAGCTAGGAGTCTTGATCCAAGGAATTGTACACAACCAGCCGTCTCAAGATATTTTAACTCGGGCAGCCAGCCCTCTTCTCCTCCCTCCAGCAGCAACACGCTTCTACGCGCTTGGTTCTATTTCAGTAATACCATACCACACGCGGGCTGTTCTGTATTGTTATCGCTCCACTTTCCTCTTTCTCCCTCTCGGTCTTATCCCATGCAGCCCTCCGTCCCCCCCGTCTCACACTCTAATCGTTGACTACATTTACCCATTCGACAATCCTCACCCATCCAACTCCCTCCTCTGCTGCCCCTCCGCTACAAGCAGGGATTCTCGCATCTCGTCGCTCCATCAGAGTTCCCTGAAACCAGCTCTGGTCTCCTCGCAGCTTCTGTCTGGTTCATCACATCCTATCCAATCCCCCTTGTCCTCGTCCTCGTTCGCATTTTTGTGCCTGCTGCGGCTCTCTTCACGGCTGACCAACAACGCAGCTGAATCTGCTGTCCCTTCTCTGCCAGTCCTTGACACGAACCACGGCGTGTACCCTCCTGATCCGAGGGGCTAGAAATCCAAGGATTTCCAAGGCTGCCTGCCTTCTTTTCATCCCAGAATCCGGCCCTCTCCCTTTTAAAACCCCCCCCCCCCGTTTCCCCCTCCCTATATTTTCCCCCTCTCGCAGAAGACAAATACCCTCCGTCCACCACCTCTTTTCTCTGCCTTCTCTCAGAGACTATATATATTCTCTCTGTTCCTTCTCATATATTACACACATACAGGCAATCCCATCCACATACTCAACACATCGCCTCAATTGTCGTCCTGTTTTACCTTTGTTTATTTGTTTTGTCATCTCCACCTTGTGTTTGTTTACTTCTCAGCCTCAGGATAAGCACGTATTTGGTGCTCAGCTTCTTGTCCTAACACAGCAACATCATAATCTCGCGCTCCAGTCCTAGTTCTGCTGTAGCCAAAGACCTCTCTATCTGTCTTGTCTTCAACCAGTTTATTTGTTGACATTACCAACCCTCCAATCAGCCCGGATTTGTTCCTCTCTTGATTGTCAAAATCAATATAGCCCAGCCCTCAGCGCCTATAAAACAAGCCATCCTCAGATCCACAACACCCACAATTCTACACAACTTGCACATCATGGCCCTCACCCAGTCCATGTCGCCCCTTACAAGGCAGCCCTTTGGCGTCATTGATTCCTCCCGCATGAGATTCTTACAGAGTATGAAAAACCAGCAGAATGGTATGTCAAAAGAACTCTACCTCCCAACACAAAACATTGACATCGACATCGACGCTTACACTAACTTCGCGCTCGCAGCCGCACCACCATCCACCTCTCTCAAACGCCGTCTAGATACATCAGATCTATCCAACACCGAAACCATTGATCCTTCCTCTTTCTCCTTCGGCCCTCTAGGCTCCAAGCGCGCACGAAACCATCTCGTCCAAGACGTCTCCAAACCCCCCAAGTTCACCATCGCCTCCCCAAGGACCGTCACCAGCTTCGCCACCAGCACTACCAATGCAAGATGCCTACAGACACCTGTATCCAAAATAAAGCTCGCCACGCTCCCAAACTCAGCACCGCTCCGCGCCCCAGCTGGCCGCTCGCCGAAGTCCAAGTCCAAGCCCGTCAAGGCCTTCTCCCGCCGCAGCACCATATCATGCTCATCCACATACACACGCATTGACCCGCCCACCTTGTTTGCGAAACCACATGCGCCACGTGCACCGTTTTCCATTGCTGATGCGCTCCATGGAACCCGCAACACAGCCTTGAAAACAACCAAAGCTGCCAGACCGTCAAATGTCAATACAAACAACAATAGCAATGCCATTGACAAACCGCGTCCAATGGGCTGGGACTTTGAGATATACGTTGATACCGAGCAGGATGAGATGGCAAACTTGATGCAGCATTCGACCTGCGTGTTGGATATCAGTGATGATGAGGATAAACCTAGGACCAAGGATGAGAGGGGGAAGGAGAACATTCCTCCTGCGGAAATGATTGGTGCGGCTCCGACTACGGAAATGGGTAGCGGTCGTAATAGTAGAAGTCGCACGTTGATAATGACGGATGAGCTGCAGGGGCAGATGCAGGCGCAGCCACGCGCCGTGCTGGGAGAGTTGGATGTTGCTCTTTTTATATCTGAGGAGGATGTGAGGGAGAGTGAGAGGATGGAGAAGGAGCAGGAGCAGGAGCAGGAGCAGGAACTGAAGAATGAGAATGAGAATGAGAATATCAACCTTGACACAGCCTATATCGCAGCGGAACATTCACCGTTGTCTGAACATTCAATTGGGCAGTCCCAGGTATCTAACCATCATCACTATCAACATGAGCCACAACAGCACCAGTACCAGCACCAGCACCAGCCAAGCAACTCACAACTCGCCAGCCACGCGGCCATTTCTGCGCTGATATTTGACACAGCAGATGGTGTGGATGCTTCTTCTGCCTTCAAAGCTGAAGGGCCGACAAATGTTAAGATTGAAATTTGGGAGAGTGAGAGTGCGGCTGGGGAGGCTGAGGCTGAAGTCTGAAACGTGAAGGGGGGAAAGTTGGCCTTTATTTTTATTTTTTTTATTTTTTTTGGGTTTTGGGTTTTGGTTTTGTTTTGTTAATGATGCATTTGCTTCCTCATAAGGGACTCTCTGAGTGGTGTTTGTGCCACAGAATATGTCTATGTTGTGTATACCCGGATGGATTTTCTGTAATTCGCCGTTTTTTTTTTTTTTTTTTTTTTTTTTTTTTTTTTTTTTTTTTTTTTTTCCAGTTTGGGTTTTTTTTTTTTTTTTTTGGG
>NW_015440969.1:119719-122414 GCF_000150705.2 Paracoccidioides lutzii | reverse complement strand
TGTCTGGGTGATGCTGCAGGACCCTAAAAAACTAGAACCATTAAAAAGTTTGGCCTGAAAACCATAAACGAGGAAGGCGTATTCGAGTTGATCAGGAGGCTTCCCCGCGAATCGAGGAGATGGAAAGGGGGGGGCCTTTCCTTTTCCTTTTCTTTTAAAATATGGATTACCATTGTGCATTGTGGTTGTGAGAGATTGTTAGAATTCTGTGTTTTATGTTCGGGTTTCTGTTTCTGTCTTTTATAGTGATGAGGATAATATGATGCTTTCCTGATTAGATATTCTGTTTATTTATCTGTGATTTCTTCTCCCTGTTTATGATGTCGTCTGTTTGCTGTGGATGTGTTCAGCTGTTTGTCTATCTATGGTCATGTCTAATCTTAATCCGACCTTACATTACATTATGTTTAATCCGCTTATAATTTTTAATGATATCTAATAATTACTTACCTATTTTCTAATGTTTCTTGATATCACTTTTGAATGCTGCAGCATTTTTGATATATCAGAGGAGAAATAAAATCTCTCATCAGATTTTGTCAGTTTTATATTGAGTTTTAACTATCCTGTTTTTGAAACTCTGCTTCACGACAATTAAGAATTAAATACATTCTTGTGTCTGAAAGAACTCTTTTCACTCAATGCCTTCAATGTAATGTATCTAATAAATATTTAATCAATGACTTAAAGTTCTCATCTCAGTGAGAATATTCAGTAGATGATAGGGTGTTGATGAAAACATGGAGAAATACACAGTTGCCCTCCACATTTAAGATGAGGAATGGGGACGATATTGAGAGAATATCTGTGACGCAAAAGTAAACAGAATAAAAGAATACAAGGCATCATGCCTAATTATGCTACCAAGATTCGTGATGGAGATGGGGTAAATGAGACCGTTTCCCATCAAGGGCAAACACGTCTACCCAACGTAAACTACAACTACATGCCCGTCATGTCCACATCTTCTCCATCTCCATCCTCATCCTCATTCTCATTCTCAATCTCACCAGCTTCATCTCCTTCAACGTCTTCTCCACCCTCCTCCTCCTCACCCACCTCCACTCTACCCTCCTCTCCCCCAACCTCATCCTCCCACCTAACCCTCTTGTCCCCACTCCCCTCCCCACCGCCGCGCCAACACCACCACCACCACCACACCACCCTCTTCACTCCTCCCTCTCTCCAAAAAACACCTTCCTCCCCCGGCGCCCCCCTAACCATAGCCCCTCACCTCTGCCGCCCAATGACATACACCTCCGAACTAACCCCCAACCCCACCACCACCACCACCAACCACACACTTCCCTCGCCACCTCCTCATCCCCGCCCACCCTCTCCGGAAACCGCAGCAGGGGCGCAAAGTCCTCCTCGAACGGCGGCGTCGTGTTGAATTCGAGCATGTGCTGTATCTTGGCCCGCATGATGGTTTTGGCAACGGCCAGAGTGACGTTGCCGTACCAGCCCGAGGAGAGGATGTCGCAGGCATTTTTACTGTCCAGGGAGGACTGTGAGGTGCGGGGTTTGAGCAGTTGGGCGAGGATGGGGTCTTTGATGTCACAGATCATCCATAGCTTACCGTCGCGGGGGAGCGGGGCTTGGCCTGTGAAGATGTGCGAGGGGCAGGTGGATTGGGTGGATTGGTCGCCTAGGGTTGTGGAGGGGCGGGGGAGGGTTTGGCGTCTGTTGGATGTTGGGGTTGTGGTTGATTTGGTCGCGGGTGGTGGTGCGGGCGCCGGGGCCGGGGTGTTTTCGTTGTCGTTGTCGTTGCCGTTTTCGTTTTCGTCGAGTTGCTCCGTTATGGAGGAGGGGAGGGTGCGAAACATGAAGGTCTGATATATGCAGGAGGACGGGTGGGTGCGGGGATCATGGCCGAATTTCACGATGGCGTCGCGCCAGGGGCCGGAGCGGAAGATGTAGCCTACGTACGGCACAGCGAGGCGGAGGGCGTATTTCTGTTCGTTGGTGATTAGATGGTTGCGGAGGCCGCGGCGGGTCCAGGCAAGGCGGGATTCGAAGAGGGATTGAAGGATGGAGATGGTTTCCTGGAGGGTTTTGTCGAGGGTTGAGATTGGGGGGCAGTTTTCGCGGGGTGCAGTGGGGACAGCGGGGACGTCGCAGGCTACGAGGTGGGTGAGGACTTTGACGATTTGTTGGGTGTTTGTGGTTGTTATTTCACCAGAGGGGCCGATGGACTGTTTTACGGTGGGGTTTTGGCGGTACCTGGGTTGGCAAGGGGTAAGAGGATGGTTCCTTTTTGGGGAGAGTAACTATTGTTGAACAGTGGTCTTTGGGGGGGACATACAAGTAGTTAAAAGGGACATCTCCGCGGCTTAATGCTGGGGGAGGAATGATATCGACGTTCGACGTATAGCCTTTGCTCATGTCGAATTGGAACTCCTTGAGCTTGTCATCTATTGGAGAATAAGCATCAATACGATGAATGGTAGAAGGTACATCCAATCAGAAGGGACACAGCATACATTCGAAAGGCAGGATCTTCTCGCGGAATTTCGTCATAAACGGGCTGGAGGTTGTCGAGTATACGAAATCCGGCATTCCTGACACCGACATCAGCATGAACACTGTAATATATATACACGTATGCATGAGGGATCCATCTGTTTATTGTGTGTTTGATGCCAACATACCGCGAAATACATGCATTCGCTCAACCCGCCCAACAGCTTCGACT
>NW_015440969.1:118382-119709 GCF_000150705.2 Paracoccidioides lutzii | reverse complement strand
CGCCCAACAGCTTCGACTTCATATTTCTCCACGTTATCCTGCAACCGTCGAAGCAAGTCACAGGCACTTAGGGCCCGGGAAGGGGGTGCAGAACTAGAAGGTTTATCAACCCCCCCGGCGGTAGGAGACATAGAAGCATTATCGTGGCGGTGAAGGGTTCATTTGAACCACGTTTTCGTTTCCGGCCAGTCCTCCTGGGGAGGGTAATCTTCAGCAAGACATTGTTTGCCGAGTTGCAAGTTGAGGACAAGGGTCTACTCATGCCATCCTCCGGAGATAGGAATAAGTTGGCAGAAGCATCCTGACGAGGGGGATTTATAATCTACGGTGATATATTAGTTGCGTGGATCAATCATATAGCATAGGACGGGGATATGGGGGTTGTTGAGGGTGTAGGAGTTCGGCTTGCTTGCCCTTGATATTCCACTCTTCCCGTCGAGGGTTTCAATGGCTTTGTCTATATTCTTCACGAAGCATGGGTGTTCGACGCTGACAATCTCTCGAGCAGGGATTGAGTACCAAGGGGCATTGCGATCCCGAGAACGGACTGGTTGAGACATTTGTGAAGTTGATGTTAGGACTTTACGACTGGCCACCCGATAAAAGAGAGGGTGGATGGATAGATGAACGGATCAAGTCTGTGCAGGTGCCGTATGAGAGGCCTAACGGGATAATCTAGAGAATAAGCTCGTTTCCATTCTTTTTATTCATTTCCTTTTGGTACATTAAAACCGCTATGATATCATGTTGTGGATACATAGATCTAGGCAGTGGGGTTGTAAGCAATATATTTCTCCACGAGGGCGTTTCAAAGGGAACCTCTTTCTTTAGCTGAATAAACCGCCAACTAGTAAGCCCACTCCGGACAATTTGCATGCATATCCTCGCGTACATCAAAACATTCCCGAGTCCCCATGGATGGAGCGGTAGAATGTAGAATGACATAAATATACCCCCCTTCGGGATGCGTCCCTGCGAAGGTTGGAATGACGGAGCTTCCACGTGACCGCCAGCCAAGGGGAAAAGGCGACGGGCGCCTGTGTTTGAGGCTAACCCGATACGGGCAAGCATGCCAAGAGTTCACCACCCAGCCAAAACCCGAACTTAGTTACCTAAGGCAACTTACCTAACTAACGAACACGACCCTTCCACTCGTCGACCCTTGATCGAACAAACAGACTTGACCACATCCTCCACAACCATTACCAACCGCAACGACCCACGACTAAAAACGACCACCCCTCTCCGAACTACCACACCTATCCCATGTCCTGCCACACCCACGTCCGATATCTTCCATCTGATCTGCCCTCCCTCTCGTGGCTAT